>NW_028252194.1:0-75496 GCF_964263255.1 Lissotriton vulgaris
CCACACTATCTGCGGTTGCATCCTAATCAGGTGTTCAGAACAGCCGATCTATGGTCGGACGGTTCCCTCACCGACTCCGAATTACATAGTAATGAGGGCCTATGTGTCTTTACACTGTATGGAAAGCCTGAATTATAACAATATTAAGAATGGACATATCGGGAGTAAAATGCTTATTGAACACGCATAAAGGGCTACAAAAAATAAAACGCAATAGTACTGCTTCCCTCAATTCTGTAGCAAGATGCAAAGTCACACATGAACACAAGACGGAAGTCCTCATCCTGGGCTCCTCGCCCTCCGCCTGGGACGACTCCTGGTGGCCCCCCGCCCTGGGCACCGCACCCAAACCGACAGACCACGCACGCAACCTGGGCTTCATCCTGGACTCCTCCCTCTCCATGACCAGACAAGTCAATGCCGTCTCCGCGTCCTGTTTCAACATCCTGCGCATGCTACGGAAGATCTTCCGGTGGATCCCCACCGAGACCAGGAAGACGGTCACCCAGGCCCTCGTCACCCGCCGACTGGACTACGGCAACGCCCTCTATGCCGGAACCACCGCCAAGCTCCAGAAGAGACTCCAGCGGATCCAGAACGCCTCAGCCAGACTCATCCTCGACATCCCCCGACGCAGCCACATCTCCGGACATCTGAGAGACCTGCACTGGCTCCCCGTCAACAAGAGAATCACCTTCCGTCTCCTCACCCACGCACACAAAGCCCTACACGGCCAAGGCCCAAGCTACCTCAACAACCGCCTCAACTTCTACGCTCCCAAACGCCACCTCCGATCGACCAACCACGCCCTCGCCGCCGTCCCCCGCATCCGAAGAGCGACAACAGGAGGAAGGTCCTTCTCCTACCTGGCCGCCAAGACCTGGAACACCCTCCCGACCGACCTTCGCCTGACCCAAGACCACCTCTCCTTCAGGAAGAAGCTCAAGACCTGGCTGTTTGAGCAGTAGCGCCCCCCCTCCCCCCCCAGCGCCTTGAGACCCTCTGGGTGAGTAGGGCGCTCTATAAATGCCTTGATTGATTGATTATGAATTTTGTTCCTCAGTAATGAGTATATCTCCTGAGGGCACTGGATGGAGAAGGCATGTTTGTATTTCAAAGCCTGAGATGACTTCTCAAAAGGTAGTAGTCTACTCAGCTACTGCCAGCCCTCTCTGCCAAATGTAAATGTAGAGGTACTTGTATAGCGCACAACTACCGGAGGCCCCTTGGCACTTGTACGAATACGGCTGAGGAACCCTTCCTGGCCTTTCTCAGTGAAGTGCCCACTCCTGGGCACCCCCAAGGTGAAGCCAGGCATCCTAGCGTTGTTGGGATTAAGCAAGCTGTTGCCCAGAGTTGCAGAGTGGCACTAATGATTAGAATAGGCACGAGGCGAGAATTATCAGGTCCGAGAAAATTGAGCCCAAGACCCGCCGGCGCCGAGGCGGGAATTGAATTGAACCCTGGCCCCGCGCCAGACTTCTGCATCAGGGTCTGCTGCTCTAACCATTGAGCCACACTTCTCCACTGAGGAAGAGGAAGTAAGTTACAGCTCAAGTTCTTTTCTATGTGACTTTGAGCTGTGAATCTGGTTTTATCAGGAGCAGAGTTGTGGGTGTTATCAAGAGCAGGGCTCTGAGTTTGGATATAATTCAAGGGCATTAAATAAGTCTGATTATTACTAACAGCAGAGTTCCAAGTGTATTTGCGAATTAACAAGCGTAGATCGCGGAGTACATCAGGACATAATATATAGCAGAGTTATGAGTGAGACTGGAACTATCAAGAATACGTTTGTTTACAATGTTGCTTGGGGATTAATGGGAGAAGAGGAGAGTTACTTTAGCAATTATTAAGAGAAAATCTCTAATGTACTGTAGGGGATACTAAGAAGAAACCTTGGAGTATGTCAGCATTATTAAGGGCAAATTTCCATGTGAATCTATGTATTATCAATACCACATTTCTGGGTGGTGTCAGCAATGGCGTAGCAAGGGGGGTGAGAGGAGCGGTCAGTCCTGGGTGGCATGAGTTCAGAGGGTGGTGGCTTCCCCCCAGCTCTGAGATGCCACCTCGGGCGGAAATCATTCCCCCGCTCTTCAGTGCAGCCATCGCGGGGCGCAACAATCCGAGGAATCCGCCCTCCCGCTCTTCAATGCGGCCGCCATGGGGCGACAAACGCAGGGACCGCCCTGGGCGGTCTGAGGTCTAGATATGCCACTGGGTGTCAGTCAGCAAAATGTCAACAACAAATCTCTGACAGAATATCAATAGCAGGTATCTGGAGGATTGTAATTAATTACTAGAAAAGAGCTGTTGTTTTGCCTTTGTGTTATCAGCAGCAGCGTCTTCGGTTCCTCTTGGTATTGTTAAAAATTAAGTCTATTTACATGCATTTATGTATTTGATATTCCGTAATACAGCGCCTGGTTTTAATCATAAGCAGAGCTTCGAGAGTTCATTACAAATGGAATTGTGAGTAAGTAATACTAGGAGGACTCAGGGCAGATATCATTATGTGAAGCAAGCAGCAGCCCAGTGCTGATGTTGGCTAGGGGGCCGCCTGTAAGTCAGGTAGGCAGTACATATCCTAGGCCGTATTTTGAGTAGCACTGCTCTACATGATCCACACTTCCAAAATCCATTTTTCTTGTACTTAACCAATTCTTCTCCTCTGTTTGTACCCCGGTTCAAAGTTATTTTACACCAAAATGGCCCCCAGTAATGTGGATTTCTTGTATGTTATACTTGAATGTGGCCCCATATGATGCATCAGCTGTTCATCCATACATAGCAATCTCCAGTTCGTATGTAACATTTTATTCAGTTGTTGATATTCGGTGTAATATTCCATATTGAATTGGCGCTTATTACCTGATCTCTGTTCTGTTTACTTCCTGTAGTTTCAATGAACAAAGCATCTTATTTTTAGGATTGCTATGTATAGTGCATCTTTAAGCACCATTTGTGGGCACCCACTTTCACAAACTCAACTGGACATACTAGCTGCCTAGTTTTTAAATTCATCATCTGAAAAGCATATCCAGCTATCTCTAATCGATTGTATGGGATGCTCCATTTCAGCATTTTGGGATGGCCACTGTTTGCATATAATGTGCAATTGCTTATGTGTTTGCCTTTCTTTGTATTTTTGTGCATAGGTCTCCGTTATGTAAATAGTAATTAGGTTGTCACTCTGTCTAACAATTTTTCAGGAAAAAGCAAAGGACTAGTGTGTAGCTATAGTCAAGTCGATTCTCATGGCTAAATGTACTTGAACTATTTACCTATCACTAAAATATAATTACCAGTTTGTATTAATTATCACTATGTATTTGAATCTCCTATATTTTTCTATGCATGTATCTGTGTCCTATATCTGCCCTGTAAAGAGCTCTGATACCCGCAAGGGTCTTGTTCGTGCTATATAAAACCTTCAAAATAAATAAATCTAGCATAAACCTAGCCAAAAGGAGAAAAGCAATCAATAGAAAATCACATCAAATACTCACTCCTGAACTTTGGAGAGACAGTCACTTTTCTCTGAGCCAACAGAGATAAAATAGACAGAATCTATAAAAATATTTTTTCTAGAATATGCAGATAATTAATACTCTGTGTTAGATGTGGGTAAACTATAGTCTGCATTTTTTATCAGGCTATTGCAAGTCACTGAGGAGTAACAGAACCATGTAGAGGAACAGTACCGAAGGCAGGGTTTCTTTATAAGGTCATTTAACTTCAAAGGCAGAGTTTCTTTTTAAGGTCGTTTACTTCAGGGGTACTTACAATATCCTTATAACTAAGTAAAAGAATATTTTATTTCTTAAAATACATGGGAACACATTTACCTTTCACCCCAAAAATATTAAGGGCCTGATTACGAGTTTGGCGTCCATAGGACTGTCGAACCTGTGACTGAGGTGCGGAGGCGGTCGTGGACCACGGCTCTGGTGGTCCGACCACTGCATTACGTGTGCAGCGGTCGAATCATGAGGGGACTACTGCAACCAACGGGCATCATGAGCCCAGCGGTGGCGTGGCGATCCTGAGGCCACAATATGCTTGCCGGTGCCTCTGTGGTACCGCCAAGCATATTACGAGTTTCTTCCCCACCTCACTTTTCATAGCGGTTTGCCAGCAGTGAAAAGTAAGGCAGGGAGGAAACTGTCGAGTCTCTGGGCTGCATGCGCAGGGTGAGGTAAGCGCTGCGGTAGTAAGGAGACTCGGGACACCAGTTTGGGTTACCGCGTGGTCCGGACTAACTCCGCCGGCCACGCCCTCTTTATTTTATAGATCTGCGCGTGACGTAATACGGCCGCGTATGCGCACCCTTAGGTGCGCGGCTAACTAGACCGCTAACCCGCGGTCGCGAACATTACATTCCTTTTAACCTTTATTTAAACAAAACAATATACATTTGAGTCACAGTAGAAAAAAAATAGTACTGGGCCATCCGGCCTGTTACCAGTCTGATGGATGAAAAGTTCGTAATCAGCCTACGGCAAACTCCGCCAGTTGGGAAGACGGGGCCCGGTTTCTTCTCAGCCCGTATCCCGCTGCTTCTCCCTGGGAGAGTGCCCTCCGTGGGATCTCTTGAGGGGATCCTCTGGCACCCCAGGGATCGTCCGGGGACCGGGGACTGCTGATTCTAGGTGTTTCTGTAGCTAAAGGGTTCGCCGCCATGTCCCCACCCCGGGCATCATTTTCACCCTCTCTGGGACTGTTCGGTCCCTCGGGTTGGCTGGATGCTTCCTTCTCTGGTTCCTGACCTTGGGGGCCCGGGGGAACTCGGGGGAGCCTTCTTGAATAAAGAGATGTTGCGTGTGACCGTTTCCATCCCTCGTTGAGCCGTCACCATGGTGCCTGTGCGGCGCATGACTGTCCATGGTCGGGGTTCGAATGGGAGTCGGAACTTGCTCCCCGGATATCTGTCCTTCCCATAGACCTGGTCTTTTTCTCGGATTGTCGGTTCTTTGGACCTTCGTCGAAAACTGGCATAGTCATTTGACCGAACTCTGTTGGATAGAGTCTTTCGTGGGTCTGCGTTGTTCGGAGTCCAGGTAGGGTGGTTGGGAAGGGTGTCTCTGACTATCCGCCCCATTGCAGAGGGGCCTGGGGCTGCTTCCGTGGTGCGATGGGGTGTGAGCTGATACTCCCTAAGGAATGTGTAGATTGCTCTCTCCAGGGGAGCCTCCTCTGCATGGGGGATTCTGATGACTTTGTTCAGTGTGCGCATCAACCTCTCTACCTCCCCGTTGGCTTGAGGCCAGCGAGGGGTCACTTTCCGGTGATGGATTCCCCAATCTTTGAGGTATTCTGCGAATTCTTGTCCGTAAAACGGCGGTCCGTTGTCCGTCTTGACACACTCGAAGATGCCGCGCGTGGCGATTGCCTTCTCAAATTTTGCAATGACCTCCTTGGCCGTGAGAGTTGTCACGACTTCCACCTCCGGGTATTTGGTGAAATCGTCTATGATGACAAGTATGCATCTTCCATCTGGGAGGTGCCCGAAGTCCGCACTGATGAGTTCCCACGGTCTCTGCGGGTTGTCTTCGGTGAGGACCGGGGGTGGACGTTCGGGTTGCCCCACGGCCTGGCACCATCGGCACTCTTTGACTGTCTGTTCCACTCTGGTGTCCATGTCCGGGAACCACACTTTGGCTCGGAGCCTACTCTTGGTCTTCACTATGCCCTGGTGTACGCGGTGTGCTAACTCAACTGCTTGCTGGGTTAGGCTTTCAGGCATCACTTTCCGTGGTCCTCTCAGTAGGCACCCCTGGCTGTCGACTGACAGTTCTTCTTTCACTCTCAGTAAGGTCTCCAGGGAGCTTCTCACCTGTGGCGTCCTTTTGTTTAGCGAGGCTTGAATGGCTCTCCAGTCGTTGGCTTGTAGGGCACTCACCACCATCTGGAGTACTTCATCACTACGAGTTGCTTCAATAATCATTTCCAAACTCATCGGTAGGGGCCTTGATCTTTCCAGCACGACTTTCACATACTCCTCAGTTTCCTCTGCGTCCTCCTTTTCCACGCTGGTTGCAGCGCGGGGATGCCTCGAGAGGTAGTCCGCTGGGTTTGTCGCTCCCGGTTTGTACTCTACTTGGTAGTCGTACTCTTGTAGTTGTAGAATCCACTTTTCTATTCGGGGAGGCGGTTTGGACACTGACCCTCGGAATAGTGGGATCAGAGGCTTGTGGTCTGTTGATACTGTGACGGTATACGTAGAAGTGGAAATGTCTGCAGGCCCAAAGGATCGCAATCGCCTCTCTCTCTATCTGGGAGTATCGTTGTTCTGTTTCGGTTAAGGACCGACTGGCAAAAGCGATGGGTGCCCAGTCATCTTCTCCTTGGCGTTGTGTCAGCACGGCTCCCAGGCCGTAAGGGCTGGCATCCACGGCTATGTTGGTAGGCTTCGCCGGGTCAAAGTATGATAGGGTCTTGTCTGCCACAGCGCGGCTTTGGTGTTCCGGAATGCTGTGTCCTGTTCTTTGCCCCACTGCTAGGGGGTGGTTGACTTGGTGAGTTCTCGGAGGGGCCTGGTGAGGTTTGATAAGTCCGGGATAAATCTTCCACAGAAGTTTACCATGCCCAGGAAACTTCGTACTTCCGACATGTTGGAAGGAGCTGGGGCCTCCTGTACATCTCTCACCTTGTCCGGGTCGGGGGCTATTCCTTGATCCGAGAAGGTGTAGCCGAAGAAGCTGATCTTGTTTTTGAGGAATTGGCACTTCTCGCGGTGCAGGGTCAGGACCGAGTCTTTGATTCTCCGTAGCACGCCTCTCAGCCTTTGGTGGTGTTCTTCGATTGAGTTCGCATATATTAGCAGATCGTCGCTGACGTTCAGGACTCCTGGGAGCCCGCTCAGAACCTCTCGGATGGTGTTCTGGAAAACTTCTGCGGCGCTGGAGATGCCGAAGTTGAGACGTCGATACCGTCTGAGGCCCACGTGGGTAGAAAAGTGGTTATGTAGCGGGAGTCTGGATGTAGGGGCAGCTGGTGATATCCCGATCGGAGATCCATCTTGGAGAACCACTTTGCTCCGTTCAATTCTCCTAAAATGTCATCGATTGTGGGGGTCAGATGCCGTTCTCTCTTGACCATCGCATTGGGTAGGCCCATGTCCACACAGATGCGGACCTGGCCTGGCTGCTTAGGCTTGCGAGCCACCAGGATTGGAGACACCCACGGGGTAGGCTCACTGACCTTTTCAATGATGCCCTGTCATTCGAGGGCTTCTAGTTCTTCCTCGACCTTATTCCTGAGGTGGAATGCTATTCTCCGATGCCTGAGGGCGACAGGTTGAAGTGATTGATCAATGTGGAGTGACACCTCCTTCCCTTTGAGGCATCCGATGCCTCGGAACGTGTCTTTGAACTCTTCTAGCTCCTTTGTTAGCACGGCCATTGCGAACGATATTAGTTGGAGTTCTTCTGCCGCCTGCCCGCTGATGAGCATGCCACTGCCCTCTTTGGTGACGTAGACAGTTGTCGGGACTTTCCGGTCTTGGTGCTGCAGTTCCGTTTGGAAACACCCGATCAGTGCATTTGGGGTTTTCTTTCCGTATGCGAACACCCGGATCCTTGCTGCTTTCAGAGTCGGTTTGTTCCGTAGTTGGTTATACACGTTCGTCGCCAGGAGCTCAATCGAGGCTCCAGTGTCAATCGTGGCTCTTACTTCCTGCTGGTGTATCCTTATGCGACACTTTGGGAGACGCCTCTTCTTTTTCTGCGGTTGGTCAATGGCGAACACGTAGTGGACCGGGTAGTCGTTGGAATCATCGTCCATGTCTTCACTGTCCTGGCTTTCCCTGATGGCGTGGGCAGCCTCATTCTTCGACTTCGTGGATCTGCATACCGCTTCGAAGTAGTTCATCCGTCTGCACGAGCTGCATCTTTTCCCGCGTGCTGGGCAGTCTTGAGCACGGTGGGACTGGCCTCCAAAGTATCCACATTCTTTGCGCCTTTCTTGTGGCTTTCTCCCTCCAAATTGGCGTGATTTCGGTCGGACGACATTGACCTGTTTGGCCGTGTTGACCTGTTCCGCCTTGACTGGCCGGTGGAGAGCCGCCTCCATGTGTGACGCTCTCGCTTGCGACAGTTCTTTGGAGCGCCCTAGTTTTAGGATCTCTGCAAGCGGTTTTCCGTCTTCTTGAACGATCTTCACTCTCAGGTTTGATGAGTAGCACCCTTGTATTATTTGGCCTCGTATCTCCTCTTGCTCATCGCGAAAACCACAGGTGCTGGCGAGTTGTTTAAGCCTGCGATGGAACGCGTCAAGCGATTCTTCTGCCTCCTGTTTGGCCTGCCGGAATATGAATCGTTCATAATCTTTGCTGGCCATTGGTTCGAAATGTGCATTGAGCGCATTGAGGAGCGTGATGTAGGTCTTTGGTGTGGCTTCCACTAGGGTCTTGTAAATTCTGTGGATATCTTTCCCACCCAAGTGAAGAAGAAGCGCCCTGTGGCGTTCCCTCGCCGTGCCTGCACCCTCAAAGTAGAACTGCAGACGCTCCGTCCAGTCCTTCCAGTGCGGCGCCAGGGATGCAGGGGCGCCGTCCACTACAAATGGCTCTATGAGGGGAATGGACGCCATGTCGGCACGTGGAGCGGCCTAGCGTGTGGCCTGGGACGATCTTGCCGCTGCTCCGGCTGGTCGTGGCTCTGCCTTGGCTCCGCCTCGCTACTGGGCGAACTTTGCTGTGTGCGCACCGCTGGGCTGACAATTCTGGGGCCTCACGCCCTTGCAACGACCTTCTCCCTCGACTGTGCTAGGGCCAAAGGCATCAGCTACTGGCCGCAACTGCGCTGGGGGCGTTACTCACACCACACCTTCCTGGTCTAGGGCGCCAGCTTCGCCACTCGGGGGCACACCACGCCCGTTGGATGTCCTTTTTCCCGGCGGGAGCATCAGCGGGGATAACTGCCCGTGGCCGCCGCCGTCCGCCGGTTCCAGGCATGGGGCGGGCTGCCCGATCTGGGCCTGCCGCGCATTGGAACCAAGATGCCAGCCGAGAGTTCCTACACCTTCGGAGTGCAACCGAGGTGCAGCGATCGGGGGCACAGCATGGGTCTTCAGACCCTCGTCGCCAGTGTCAAGTCTCTGGGCCGCATGCGCAGGGTGAGGTAAGCGCTGCGGCAGTAAGGAGACTCGGGACACCAGTTTGGGTTACCGCGTGGTTCGGACTAACTCCGCCGGCCACGCCCTCCTTATTTTATAGATCTGCGCGTGACGTAATACGCCCGCGTATGAGCACCCTTAGGTGCGCGGCTAACTAGACCGCTAACCCGCGGTCACAAATATTACAGAAACAAAGGGTGCACTGCCTCTGATCCTGGGGAAATATGCAGGGGGCACAAGTAGTGCTGCTCTATATGCAAGCACCCCCTTGTCCGGCACAGCATGGAATTAATAGTCCATGCCGTGCAGAATGAGCCTTTGACATTCCCATTTTTGTGCTTTTTGAAAGGCACCACCTTGGGAACGACAAAGCACCACTCGCCAGACTACAAAAATTCTTGTTATCAGGCGGGCGGTGGTGAGCTTTGGTGGTGCGGAACCAGAGCGTCCGCATGGTGGCCCTTTCCCGCATCACCAAAGTTGTAATCAGGCCCTAAGTCTTTGGTCTCTTGCTGCCTAATGTGAAAAAGTATGGTTGCAGATACTTAGAAGAGAATATATACATAACCTATAACGTGAAGTTAAACACACCAGTATGAAGCTATTTGTATGGAAATTATATGATAAGTTAAAACGTCTAGTCCACAATGTGCAATATGCAGATAGATACCGGCTTTCGTATAATAAGCTATACCCCTGCACAAAATAAATACGCTGCCTGGCTTTTCAGAAACAGATCAGAAGTGATGAAAATGTAGTTTTACTTTTCATTGTTTAAATAGCCGTTTTAATTCTGCTCTGTTATCTGCTAGCGGGAATTTCGACATCACAACTCACCAGTATAAGTTCATGATGTAGCTGCTCAGCTGTAATAATGTATCACATAAGAGTAGCTATGTAATTTTCTTACTGCCAGTGACTAGTGATGTCACAACTAGACTGTGATAAGAAAACTAGTGCCAGGGTTTTATACAGCGATTGCAGGCTCCCATGTATTATAATGTAATTACTGTCACAAATGTTTTTATTTAATCAGAATACGTTGCTGCTGTACTTGTTCTACAACAACGGCTCTTAACCTTTTTGCTTCTTTGGGCCCCCGTTTAATCATTACTGGAATTCTTGGACCCTCACTAATCATTATTGTAATCCAGGGATTCACCCCACACAGGGCTCTGGCCTAAGGAATTTAGATCATTTCAACCTCAAAACAACACACATAAAGCCAGAAACAAGCATTCATTAAATGATTAAATATTTGTGCAATTCAAAAACAAATGTGAAAAAATCTACATTTTCATTTTCAAGGGAAGGGTGGAGCTTTTCTAAATGGAATTGAGGTTACCCTTCATCCACACTATGTTCTATTTGATGTACTTGCACTGCTTCCACAAATCAATCTAAAGATATCAACTGAATTTGTAGCCTACATCTTCAAATTTCTTCAAGTTTTGAAAATTTCCCATATACATTTTGCTTCTTGTTGGACCTGGCCCTTTTTGCAAGGTTATCTCAGAACTTTTCCCCTTCTTCCTGTATTTTTTCTGCCCTGTTTTTATTGGTTTTATGACTCTTGGCATTTTACCTCTGCTGATAAGTGCTAAAGTGCATGTGCTCTCGCTTGTATTCGTGGTAAGATTGACCTACACCAGTTTAGCATATTTAATTTACCTGTATGTCCCTTGTACAGTGGTATCCCATATACCAAGGGCCTATAAATTAAGTGCTTCTAGTGGGCCTGCAGCTCTGCTTGCGTCATCCACCAAAGTAGCCTGTCTCAGACCTCTGCAGGGCCTACATGCGCAGTTTATTGCCGTAGTGACGTGGCATTTACTGTTTCCCACATCTGAAACTCCGCTTTTACTACATATAAGTCACCCCTAAGGTAGGCCCTACGTAGCCCTATGGGCAGGGTGCTGTGTAGATAAAAGGTATGACATGTGCCTTTGTTGTGTTGCAAGTCCTGGTAGTGACAAACAGCCTATTTGGTTTCTCACTGCTCTGAGCCTGCCCTCTCATAGGTTTGCATTGGGATTTTCCTGATATATGTTTTAGTGGTAATTTCTGATATGAAAGGGGTAGCATGGCCATGTTTGGTATGTTTCGAATAGTAGTAATACATATTGCTTATTGGTGAAAGCAGATTTGTTATTACTATTTTAGAAATGCCACTTTTAGAAGTGGGCATTTCTGTGTGCTTATGACTCTATGTGCCCTTTCTGGCTGTGTATTCACTGTCTGGTTTAGACAGAGCAGGGAATGGGAATTCACTCGAGACAGTCACAGGGGGGGGGGTTGAGGTGTGACACATAGTGGGCTAAGTAGGCCTGGTCTGTATTTAGAGTGGTGGGAGGAGTTGTCACCTGCACCTGAATAGGGCTGTTCCTGCCTTTCACAGTGCTGTCTCCGCCACCCCGTAGTGTGTCTGAAGCCAGGGCTGGGGATGGAATGGGGGTGTTGTGCACTGCTAAAGTTATTTGCAGGGCTTCCAGAAAATAAACGTTGGCAGTATAAGTACAGGGGCTGTGACCCCATGATTTCAGACACTGTGAAACTTGTAACCAGACGCTGATGGTTCCAGATGCTGCAAATTGCCAGGAGGAACCGCCATCTGAACTTGCTTACTTTGTTGTGCTGACCTGTGGCCTGCTAGGTCACTTTGCTTTGAAAGGACCTCGATGAGCTGGCCTGCTGCTTGTTCCCTGCTCTAGTGCCCCCAGGTGTTCTCCAGGGACTGGGTGGTGTGCCCCATTCCTCGGTTTTGCGAGCTTCTGGAAAGCTGCCCTAGAGTGCTCCTCAAACCTCTTGATAGGGCATGAACAGCACTTCCCTTTTGCTGAGGTGGTGCAGCATGTGTTGAGCGCTTCACCTTTGGCCACTCTGGAGGTCTGACACTCTCCTGTGGATTGGGTCCCCCCGGGGATGGTTTGGGGCAATTGCCGTAGCACTCTGTGATTCTCCCCATTTATGATCCTTGTGTGGTTTATGGTATCAGGCCCTGATATTATGATATGTTGTTTTGCCCTAAAGTATCAGTATACTGACTATTATTTCAGGAAGTAGACTTTATGTGCACAGTAATGGTGTTTTTAGTGATGTGTGCAATTAATGAGTATTTACCCTACTGCACTATCTACGCTGTTATGACCATTGCCTAGCGGCAAAGTACTTTTATGATCTATGTGAGGCCATGACAATTGTCTATTTGGCAAAGTGATTTAGGTGATTATCGTCTAAAGTACTTTATGTATAATACAAAGGATATTTTTATATAACCTTGTTTGGAGTATTTTTTTGTGGTGTGCTAGTGTGTTGCTGGTGTGTGTATGTTGCGCAAACGCTTTCCACATTGGCTCTGCGATAAGTCTCACTGCTCTGACAAGCTACCAAGGGGCTGAGCAGGGGTTATCCTGGGTGCCTAACTTCCTTACCCTAACTGGAGTGGTGAGTTCTGCCTGGCTGAGGTGCGTACCCTAGCCAAAAGAACCCCTATTTCTAACATTTCTTTATTTATATATACTTTGTTTATATTATGTTATGTTCTAAGCAATTGTGGACCCCCTGAGCAGTCTCACTGATCCCCAGGGGCCCATGACCACATGTGAAGAACCACTACTCTACAACACAATATTTCAAGGTAAAGGTCTGTTGCCTAATAATCTATGACATTATGTGGGCCCCACCTGATAAGCGTTGTTCTATGGTACAGCATTCAGAGTGGTAATATCCTATTTTACTATTATCATAGGCAATATTTCTGGATGATATATCTTATGGCAGTGTATTGTTTACGGTTTTCACCCAAAGTCAAAGTTTAGTTTATTTGATTTAGTTCTTGACTGAGAACAACAAATATTTAAAGATTAAAATTATATTTAAATTGTAAAATGTCATTCTAATACAAAGTAAAAAATTTAATTTAAAATTGTTAACATATTAATACACACAAATTCATTTGGCTTAGCCTTACAGAAAGAAATCAGGTTCTGAACCAAGTTAATTTTACATTTTGATGTAATTGGTTTTAAAAATCTTTTTCTAGCTTCTACGACATTCAAGTTTGGGCAAACAGATAATACATGTTCTAAGTCTTGCACCCCCGCCTTTACACAGATCACAAAGACTAGTGGATTTTTCCTTTAGGCACCACTTAATGGTGAATGATTTTAGGTTTCAATCTTTTTATTGAGAGCAACACAATGAAGACATAACATACACTGCACAGGTTATGCGGTCTAGTAGCGACAGAAAGCAAGTGGAAGATAAGTACAACCCCAAAGGGGGTGGACATAATATTCAATGGCCAACTTGACCAGCAAAGGCTTGCAAAGACCATACGTGCAGCAATTATCCCCAAAAAGAAAGCCCTCCCCCCTACCACCCCTCTTCCCCCCATCTACCCCCCGCCCCACGCCCTCCCGTCCAGTGCTCATATTCACCATACACCCGTTCGTGAGTGATCCTTCATCCGTACCTCCTTAGGAGTCTGCCTTTTTGGGCTCTGTAAGCCGCAACAGGCGAAGGTATCTCGGGCAGGTGAGCTCCCTAAATTCAGTGACCATCAGAGAATGAAACGGTTGCCAGAGGTCGTCAAATTGGTCCATGTCTCCCGCTAGGGTGAGCGAGAGTTTCGCCATCCCCAACACACACCACAATTTATATAACCAGCCTGTAGCGGAGGGGACTGTAGCTGTACGCCAATGTGTAAGAATGTTCTGTACAGCAGAACCCAGGGCGATGGACATCTGGCGCCCCCTACGCGAGCACAAGGGATATGTCAACGGATTAGGGAGCCCTAAAAAAGCATAGGCAGGGAAGCGGGGCAGTTCAGTTTGAAAGTGAGTGTCAATGTCGTCTATCACCTGCTTCCAGTAATCCTGGAGGAGTGGGCAGTCCCACAAGAGATGCAACATGGTGCCTGTGTGTCCGCAACCCCGCCAACAGTGCTTGTCTACTGCGATCCATCTCATGCATCCGTTCTGGGGTGTAATACCAGTACATGGAGACCTTAGTGTGTGTCTCCGCAAGTCCGGTATGGTATGCGGAGTGGCGCGCCCTATACGAGATCTGGTCCCATTCCTTATGACTCAGTGTCCTGCCTAATTCGCGTACTCAGTGTTCCCTGCCTGGGTTATAGAAATGTATTGCGGATGGCTGTAGGAATTTGTAGAGGTCTAAAATCAGTTTGGAGTCCGAAGTGAGCGAGAGAAGCCATCGTTCATAAGGTCGGAGTTTCCTATCCGCCGACTCCCATCTGCGGCTGGAGTACCCAGTGTCGAACCTGCATGTAACGCAGCCGGTCTGTCTCCGAGAGGTTATATTCCTGTTTAAAGAGCGAAAAAGGAAGTACCCCGTCCGGGCCGTAGACATGGTGAAGAACTCGACACCCCGTGGGCCTCCAATGTGTGAATGGACCCTTCGCCAGGCCTGGAGTGAAATCCGGATTATCAACCAGTGGGGTGAGTGGGGAAGGGAATGTGGTAAGGTCGTGATCGACGTTAGTGGCATCCCACGCTAGCAAGGGGACCCGTGTGACGAACAAGGCGTAGTCAAAAAGTTTTTTATTTGTTTTGGTACTCAACTGAGGACCACAAATATAATATAAAACAATTTACAAAGAGAAAGTTCATTACAAATTAATATAATGTTAAAAAGGATTTTAAAAATGTATAGAAATTATAACATACAAGTTCATTAGGTGGTTGTTTGCACACTAATAGTAGTTCCTTTAACGATGAAATTCTACATTTACGGTATATAGGATCAAGATATCTTGACCTTGCTTTTACTACATTAGAGCTAGGGAATGCAAATAAGAGGTGCTCAATGTTCTGGTCACCCCCTTGACAAAGAGTACATAATGGGGATCCACCGGGTGACCATCTTGATGTGAAGGTTAACACAGGTAAGATACCTAATCTCAGCATTGTAATTGCCCTCCTTGCACCATGTGTGAGGGAAAACCCTATGTATGGCTGTACATGCTTGTACTCCAATGTTTCAACAAATAGTTTGTAAGTAGATAATTTGTTACAGTGTGCAAAGTCAAGGTCAAAACTCAGTTTAGGAGTAAAACATTTTAAGAAAAGTTTCAGTTGCGAGGCTGACCAGGTGAGCAAAATATCCGTACTGATTTTGGCAATTTGGAATACCACAGTCATATTCCCAAAGAATGTTTGCTTTGAAGCATCTAGTTCAAAAGTCTCGATTTTAAGCAGGGATCGTAGTGTTCCTTCTTTTGCGTGAAGGAGATTATAGCAGCAGATAGCACAGGCTGGCAACTGCTCCAAAGAGCTTTTTAACATTCTGCAGAATTTCATTAAGCCAACTGCTTGCGACAGTTCTGAGGACTTCTCACAGGAGCTATGCGATGAAGTCTCGAGATATTTTGAGGATAAAATAAACAACATTTATGCAAAAATAGTAACAGCCAATAACGCTATAAAAACTACTAACACAGGCCACCCTCATCCTCAAAAACTAGTATCTAGCAACAAACCTACCCTTTCATATTTTCCTCCAATCACCAACACAGAGCTACTTTCCCTCTGCAGCCACATTAAATCTGGATCGCCTAATGACCTTATTCCAACTAAAATGGTCGGCCCCATGATTTCTCTTATGGGTCCGCACATGCTGGATGTGATTAACATCTCCCTAAAGAAAGGTCAGGTTCCTGCAGATTGGAAAAGGGCGGTGGTGAACCCGATTAGAAAAAAGGCATCCTCTCCATGGACGGACCTCTCCAACTTACGACCTATCTCCCTCCTGCCTTACCTGGGCAAGGTCACAGAGAGGCACGTGAACACCTATCTTTCTCAACATCTGGAAGCGACGGATGGCCTGGACTATTCACAATCTGGTTTCAGGCCAAACCACAGCACAGAATCAGCCCTTCAGACAGTGACCAATAACATCAGAATGGCACTGGATGAGGGCAGCTCCGTGATTCTGGTGCTGTTGGACCTTTCCGCCGCTTTCGATACGGTGTCTCACACGGTGCTTCTTGATCGCCTAGGTGAGGTGGGTGTGGAGGGAGAGGCTCTGACATGGATGAAGAGCTTTTTGACTGGTCGTGTCCAAGAAGTTAGGCTGGGCTCCCACAAATCCACGCTAAGGGAGCTCAATAAGGGAGTGCCACAAGGCTCATGCCTCAGTCCTACACTTTTTAATGTGTATGTGGCACCCCTAGCTAACTTAGCTAGATCTTTCGGGTTCACCCCGGTGTCGTATGCCGACGACACCCAACTCCTTTTCCTTTTCAAAACTCTCACATCTGCAATAAAAAGATCTTTTGCAGATGGCATGAGAGCCATTGCAGACTGGATGTCAACTAACTGTCTGCAGTGTAATGTGGGGAAAACGGAGGTCATGTGTTTTGGACAAGCGGCAACATATTGGTCATCCGACTGGTGGCCCGTGGAGCTAGGTCCTGTCCCCACCCCTAAGAGCTCTGTCAGGAACCTGGGAGTGCTCTTCGACCAGCAACTTACCTTTAAGGGACATGTTAATCAAGTTGCTGGCACCTGCTTCCGGGCTATTGGGATGTTGAGACGAGTCTTCCCCTACATACCAGACCATCACAGAAAAACGCTGGTGCAGGCTCTGGTCATCAGCAGGGTGGATTACTGCAATGGGCTGCTCCTCGGAGCAAACGAGGAGCAGCTCAGTAAACTGCAAGTAATCCAAAATACAGCAGCAAGGATTGTCCTGAACGCTCCAGCAAGGACCCCTTCTAATCCCCTGCTGCTGAGACTCCACTGGCTCCCTGTGAGGAAGCGAGTCCAATTCAAAACTCTATGCACCATACACAAGAGCATGATAGGAGAGGGCCCTAAATACATGGCTAAGATCTTTCAGTCCTACATCCCTGGGCGACCTCTGCGCTCCAGTCATCAGCAGCTCTTGCAGACACCAAGAGTAAAAAAGGCCAGACAAGGTGGCCGTGCGTTAGCTTATGCTGGACCAGCACTCTGGAATTCTTTGCCGGCAGAACTCAGATCAATCCCCAGTCATCTGAGTTTTCGAAAGACTCTAAAAACGTATCTGTTTCCTGACAAATAACTGCCTTCCAGCTTCTGCACCCTATATCAGATACACACTCGGAATTTAGCACACTCTCATGGTACAGCAATAGCGCGGAGATACCCCTTCGGGGGTTTAGTCTGGCGCTTTATAAGAATATAAAATAAATAAATAAATAAATAGGCCCACCTGATAACATTAGCAACAGCTGTAGCATAGGAACTTGTAATTGAAAATTCTAGTCTTAGAGCTTGGACCGGAGTGGATTCGGATACCTTCATGATTTTTTTCAGGATTTTTCCTTCTTTTTGGTCCATATAAGCCCACTGTTTTATCGGGATATGCTCTGTAGCGTAGGATAAGACAGGAGGGATCTTTACTCTGTATATTTTTAGCAGTGAAGAGAAATGCCTGTTCCCTGTAGCAGAGTAGAGTCTGGAGAGGGCCCCGGCATGTAGTTCAGATTTCCTTTTTAAGTTGATTATCTGCTTTGTATTTTTTAGATTTTTTGAGAAGATCCTACCGAGATAGGTGTATTCGTCCACCTCTTCTACTATTCCTCCGCTGAGCCTCCAACAATACTTAGCACTTTGTTTCCTGCCAGAAAAGGAAACAACTTTTGTTTTCATTAAATTTGGAATTAGGAAATTATCCTTTGAATATTTATGCAAGATATCTAGGAGCTTTTGTAATCCAAAGGGAGTAAGGTCCAACATCACAATGTCGTCAGACTTGAACCTTGTTGTAGATGATATGGCAGGTCACTGAGGTATAATGAGAATAGTATCGGAGCTAGAAGGCACCCTTGTTTGAGTCCGTTAGCCGTTTTAATTGTTTTAGTCAAACCTTTTTCACACCCCATTTGCACTTGACACCAAGTATTGGTATGGAGATTAACTATAATCTGCAGCAGTTGTTCCGGTATTCCTAGTCTCCTTAGTTTGTTCCATAATGTTGGTCTGTCGACACGATCAAAAGCGGTAGAATAGTCTATAAATGCTGCGTATACAGACTGAGATTTCCGTACTACATATTTGTCAAGAATGGTCTGGAGAATTGATATATTATCAGTGACAGAATGATTAGGTCTAAAACCTGCTTGAAACATGGGTATTAGACCCAGCGAGAAAGCCCAGTCTTTCAATCGATCCAGTACCTCTGCGGCAAAGATTTTCCCTGTAGCATCCATCAGTGCTATTTGGCGGTAGTTGCCGGCTATGTTTTTGTTCCCCTTTTTAGAAATAGGGATAATGATGCTTCCCTGCCATGACTTTGGTATTTTCCTGGTTTTGAAGATGTAATTAAAGAGGGGTGCTAGCGTCTGACTCCACTCCTTGGGGTCTGCTTGCAGGACCGTGATGGGTATTTGGTCAGGGCCTGAGGCACCGGTGCTTCTTGCTTTTCGAATATGCATTTCTATAGAGAATGCCGAGGTTTTTGTAATCGGGGAATTATTCTTTTCCATGGTGTTATCATTTTCCATGGTGTTATCGGCGAACAAGGCGTAAAGATTAGCAGGTCGGTGGGCTTTACGAAGAAAGGGTATCTCTTGGAGCGGGTGCCCTGCAATCACCTGGTCCTGACAGAGCCAGTGCCTCTCCGACTCCCACTTGCTCCATTCCACCAAATAGCGTAGTTGTGCCACCTGGAAGTATTTAAGCAGGTCCGGTATCCCCAGGCCTCCCGCTTCTGGACTCAGCATTGCTAGAGCCTTCTTCATTCTCGACCTCCAGCCCTGCCAGATAAAGTGAGCGAGGTCCGCCTGCATTTGTTGGATCCACCCCATCGGCGGTTGCAGCGGCAATGCCCGGAAAAGATAAAAGATTTGGGGAAGGGTTGTCATTTTGACCGCTGCGATTCTCCCCAGCCAAGAGAGGGGGAAGTGTTTCCAGCGTCACAGTTCCTCCTGAACCTTCTTTCATATAGTGTAGTTGGCCTGTACCATAGCCGGAAGCATAGGGGCTAGCTGGATCCCCAGATATGGCACCGTGTCGGATGCCCATTGGAGAGAGAAGAGGTGTTGCAAGTGGGCCTTTGTGGAGGGGTCCAGAGACAGATCGAGGGCTATGGATTTGTCCATGTTCATCTTGAACCCGGCCACGTTAGCAAAGGTATCTAGCTCCGCCATGCAAGCCGGAAGGGCCGTCTGCGGGTTCTCCAGGGACAACAGGACATCGTCTGCATAGAGACTAATGGTATGCGTAAAGACACCAAATCTTATCCCTGTTGCGTCCCGATTCTGGCGGATTTTCTGAGCGAACGGCTCCATATAGAGGGCAAATATTAGTGGCGACAGCGGGCAACCCTGTCTCGTGCCCCTCTCTATATTAAAACTCTCCGAGCTATAACCATTGACTCGTACTACTGCTGAGGGGAACTTATAGCAATTAAATATGAGGGTGCAGAATTTCTCCCTGATGCCAACCTTCGCCAGAACCTATTCCAGATAGGGCCAGTGGACCCGGTCGAACGCCTTCTCGGCGTCCACCGCTAACAGCATTTTCTGCCCAGGTACACAGGAGGCTTTTTCTATGAGGTGGACAACCCTTTTGGTATTATCTACCGACTGGCGTTCGGGGATGAATCCCGCCTGATCGGGGTCTATAAGGCCCGGCAGTTGGGGAGCCAGCCGGGCCGCTAGAATTCCAGTGTATAGTTTTAGGTCCACATTTAGCAGCGATATCGGCCTGTAGGAACCGCACTTGGCCGTGTCCTTTCCCGGTTTGGGGATGACCGTAAGGGATGCACGCAAGAGATCAGGCGGAATGGCGCCTGGGTCAGAGAAGGTGTTAAAAAGACGCGTAAGGATTGGTGCTAGCGTAGTGCTGGAACGTTTTGTAAAAGAGGGCTGTAAAGCCATCGGGGCCTAGAGCTTTCCCCAGCTTGACTTGGCGATGGCTGAAATCACTTCTTCACTGCGGATATCTCTTTCAAGATATTCCACCTGAGAGGGCTCAAGAGAGGGAAGAGTAACCGAGTCCAGATATTCGGCCGCTGCTGGAGCGGCCAATGGGCTGCTAACGTAAAGAGTGGCGTAAAAGCTACGGAAAGTCTAGGCGATCTGGGCGTCCTCCGTGGCCATGGCCCCATCTGGGCAAGAGAGCTCTCTAACCCCTTGGAGTTGGCGTACTACTTGTAGTCTGTTCGCCAGAAGATGGCCGCACCTGTCCCCCCCAGTGTAGTAGGCATGGCGCAGCCGCAAGGCCGCGAACTCCGCTCGGACCGTGTCTAGGGCTTCCAGAAGTTGTCGTGCAACTTTCAATTGCTTCCAAATCCGAGGTGCCCCGGTGCGTTGGTGCATTTGCTCAAGCTCATGCACCTGCTGCGTGAGTTCTTCACACTTGCATTGCCTGTCCCTGTTCTCCGCGGAGGCAAGAGCCAGAAATTCCCCCCGAACAACCGCTTTCATGGCCGCCTATTGTGTCGCTAAAGTCGTGTCGGAGTTAGCGTTGTGAGATAGGTAGTCCTGGATCGTGTCTTGCACATGTTTCACTACCTATTTCTTATGCAGTAAGGTGTCTCTAAGGCGCCAGACCCTAGGAGGATACGACACTGGTGGCAAGGAGAGTGTTTTGGTGACGGGTGCATGGTCCGAGAGTGAGATGACCCCTATCACTGTTGAGGTGGAAAGGGCGCTAACAGGACTAGAGACCAAAAGATGGTCCAGCCTGGCATAGGTCTTGTGTGCATTGGAATAGTAAGTGTATTCTCTGACGCATGGGTGTGAGCGGCGCCAAAGATCATGAAGATCCAGCTCAGCCAGTCGATCAATGCAGCTGGACGAAAACGTCCCAGCTTGGTGGGTGCGTTGAGCGGACCTATCCAGATTCGTGTCAAACACCATGTTGAAGTCCCCCCCAGTATAATATGCCTATCCGAAGTGTCCTTGATGTCTGTAAGGGGGGAGTGTAGAAAGTGTTCCTGGCCTTCATTAGGGCTATAAAGAGACCCAATCGTAAACGTCAAGCCCCCTATTGCGAAGCGGTATGCAAGCAATCTCCCCTTTCAGTTCAGCACTCTTATGAAGGACCTCACCTCTAAAATGTTGTGCCACCAGTATCGCCACCCCGCTGTCTTAGTGGAGCAAGAGGAGAAGAATTAAGTTGGAAATTTGTGTGAGCGAAGCCTGTGGCAGTCACGGGCTAGCAAGTGGGTCTCCTGCAGTAAGCAATTGTCTGCCTGGGCATTTTCTAAGTGGTACAGGATCGCATGCCACTTAATGGGGTTGTTTAGGCCTCGCACATTGAGTCATAACCCTAAAAGTTGTGGGTGGCATGATTCACTTGGTGAAGGGACATGCTAATCTCCGGGCCCGAGTGGGTATGAGGTATGTGTGTGAATGAGCAATGGAAAGTCGGTTGCGGCATCGGGGTTAACCCGTCAAACTGAGCATCATAATCATATTCAGAGCACTGGACATCCCTCTCCTCTCTCCCCTCCCCTCCCCCCAAGCACCTACCCACCCTCCCCAACTCCCCCCCCTCTCCCCTCCCCCCAATGAAACTCTCCCAACTTCAACTCCCCCCTCCCCTCGCCCCCCTCTCCGGTCTCTTCCCCCCTCCCCCCACAAACCCCAACTCAATGTCCCCGAAAAAAGGCATTGTCCCAGACCTGTTCAGTCGTCGCACAGGGCTGTGGTAAAGTACTCACTGGAACGTGCAGCCATGTCGCTACCCGCTGCCCCTCCAACCACCCCCCGGACACGTGCAATAACAAAGCTCAAGTGCTCTCCCCCGTCGAGATTTTCATTCTGCGGACCCCGTATCTCTGAATACCTCCTGAATGGCCTTGACCATCTCCTTTTTAATGGTCTGTGCGTCCGGTTTCGAGTTCAGTGGCGATGACCGCCGTTGGGGGACTTGCTTGCAGCCATCTCCCGGGAGCTTCCGGGAAGCCTCAGACGGTGTGTTGTCTTCCTTCTGGTCGATGCCCAATAATGCACACATCTCCTGAAGGGAGCGCATCTGTCGTATTGCGCCATCCCACTTAAAGATGAGGCGGAATGGGTGTACCCATGAGTAGGGAACTCCATTGCTCCTCAAGAAGTCTGTGGCAACCTTGAAGGCCTTGCTCTTCTGAAGCGTGATTGCCGACAGGCCCTGAAAGAGTGCAACCGGGCGGTCACGGAACCTCAGGGGTTGCTGCCTCCTGGCTTCTCTTAGGATACGTTCTTTTAGAGGAAAGTCGGGCAGGAAAGCTAAGATATCTGGGGGGGGGTCCCGACGCTCGGCGCGCCATGCCCACTCTGTGCGCTCTGTCATTTCGGATTTCAAAGTCCCCAGATTCTCCAAGGATCTCACGGAATAAGGCCTGTAAGTAGCCCGTGATGTCCGACCCCTCTTCCTTCGATGGTACTCCCCGGACCCTATTGTTGTTCCGTCGCGATCTGTTCTCCAGATCCTCTGCGTGGGCCTGCAGGTCCACGTGCTGCTCCTTCAATCTTAACACCTCCTGTTGCAGCTGCTCCACTTCCTCGCAGCGGGCGTGTCTGTTTCCTCGATGGCGGCTACTCGCTCCCCCACCTCTCTTCTGATATTGCGGACTTCCCCAGCTACTTCCTGTTTCAGGGTGTGGAAATCCTCCCGGAGGATCTGGTTATGGGTACTTCGCCCTCTATAGAGTCAACAGTCTGTTTGGGCGCGCCTGGGGACACCTGTCCCTTGTCTCCCTTAAGCTGTCCTCTGCTGAGCATCTACGGGAGAGTGCGCTCCTCCTTTTTGCGCAGGCCCGCCATTGGGCACTGTCCGTGAGGTCACAGATCGTGCTGAACTTTGATGCTGTTTCGCGCCCCAGACGGGTACCCGACGACCCCCAGGCCAGAGAGCTGTGCGTGAAGGGGCCACTGCTGATGCCTCTCTGGACAGGACTTCCCTGCGCGTCTATGAGGGGTGAAGGGGGGAGCGGTAGAGTCGGAGGCGCGTGTCCGCCGGACTGGTCCCCTTCCAGGCTCCCTGTATCCCTGGTCTATGGGTGTAGGTGGTATAAAACTTCTGCGGTGAGTCACGGAGTTGGCTCTCTTCCGCTACTTCCTCCCTGCTCGGGGACCCGGGCTCCATCCCTCTGCTGTGAGGGGAGATGGGGTTATGTCCAATAGTGGGTCCCTCCGCTACCGGGTGGGCAATGAGGTTCCTCAGTCCCGCCACTTCTCGGTGCGTGCCCCCCCTGGCCTGGGTCCTGGCGGTGATGTAGGGCCCACCACGTCTGTTGCCGCACCCTCCACCGCTCCTCACCTTGCTTGACGAGGCCAGTCCGTGGGGGGTAGAGGTCCTGTGCATCCAGGTGAGGCGACCTCGGCCTCGAGCCCAACAGGACCGGAGCACTAGGGCGGTCAAGATGGCGGCACCCCAGCGCAGTCCGCTGGTCCGCCGCGGCACCCCCAGGCGACCGGGACTGCCACTGCTGCCCCGCCGCAGAGGTGAGTCTTTATGAGGCATTATTCCGCCGAGGGGGCGCCGCGCGCGAGGCCCCCGGCTGTGCCTCAAGCGCCCGCCGGAGATTCTGCCGGCCTGGTATCCCGCCGTGCTAGGCCTTAGCCCCAGCCTCGATTTGGCGCTGCCTGCGCCGGGCGCCATTCAGTTGCTGTCCCACGCTGCTCTCCTGTCCTCGGGCGCCGCACCTCCGGGACTGCGGGAGGACCCCGGCCACCACCGGAGTTGCCGCAGGGGGCGGCGCAACAGTCCAAAGGCTCCCCCTACCGTGTGAAGCGGTCTAGTATCTGCTGCCCATTCTCAAAGGCCTCCCGCGCTTCTACCCCGGTCTCCGATGGCGCTGCCGGGATACCGCTTTCGCCTCTCAGCCCGCTGCCCCTGCCGTCATCCAGGCTGCTAGGGGTTCACTACTGGTTCCCCCCCCCCTGCTATGCTTCAACGGGGGAGAAATGCTGGGGATTATGGTCCGGGCCTGGTCGTGTCGGAGGAGTACCCGGGAGATGCGTCCGCTCACTCCGCCATCTTGGCCACGCCCCCCTGGTGAATGATTTAAGAGGAAGTATCACTAGACACCGCCAGCCATATTATGATTTGCTTTAGGCAATGCCTTTGCCGCCACGGAAAGGCAGGCGGACTTCACTCTGGGGGCCCTGTGTGGGCCTCAGAGTGAAAGAGAGTAGGGGGGTGCACACAGGGGGTACCTGTGGTACCCCCTTGCATTTGCATAATCAAAGTGGCAGGCACCGCACAGTGCCTGCCGCTTTGATTGTGCAAATGTAAAAGTGTATTTTAAGCATTGTGGCGGGCGGTGCTGAGAGCACCCCCGCCACAATGCTTTACATGCAGGATGTGCCCGCCACTGTGGCGGGCACATCCTAATACCACCCCCGGGACACCCGCCTTTATGGCGGGCGGTCCCGCATACCGACAGGATGGCGGGCGGACAAAGTCCGCCCGTCATCCTAATGACCCCCTTAGTGTTTAGTTGTAGGGCTGATCAGAACAGGTCTAGACTACAAATCATATAATCGAGAATTGAGGTATTAAAATGACCTTTTCTTGTGTAGGAAGCCAGAATGTCTCCTTCTGTATTGCCATTTAATATTTCTCCGTCCAGCATAGGAAGTCATTATAATAGAATGTTGCCTCTTTTATCTGCTTTGCTTCCTATGGGAAATTGTGGGATAGTTATTGCCAGGGCTTCTCCTTTTTTGCCAATCACCCATTTTTATAATAAGTTGTTAGATATTTTCCCGTTGAAATCCCCTGTTTCACAGACGGAAAATCTACCACCTTTTCGAGATACTCAAATATCTCTAGTGCATCTATTTTAGATCCAGGGGGAATATAAACATAAAAAATGTGCAGAATATTCAAGATTTCCGTAGGGTCAATCCCAAATTTGATCTTGATATATTGAATGTTCTTTGAGCACATTGGGATGATTTCTTGATCCCAGTTATATTCTTTAGAAAGGAGAATTGCTATCTCTCCTTTCACGTGCCCTCTGTCGACCGGTTCTGCTGTAATGTCGTACACAAAATAATCAAGGTGGTAAATAGTTGTGATTGTCCAGGTTTCTTGTAAAGCCACGATCCCTGGTCTGTCTTCCATAATTATTGCTAATTTCTCCTGGGTTTTTCCAGCTATGTTCCAGGAAGGGATGGTCATACAGTTGCTAAAAAGGGCGCTTATTTTCCTGACCCTGTTTGTTGCTGTTTAGATTCTCCGCTATCCATGCCCATGTATTTTTGTTGGTAGTAATTTCCTTCTTTTGTGTATTTTTGTTCCAGCTTCTCCTTACTCTGTTCATAATCGAAACAGATATAAATAATAAATAATGGGAGATTTGTAGAGCGCATGGTGACGCCGACGGCGTGTCCCCGCACTGAGATCCTAGTGCAGGCATGGGAGGTGGAAGATGGTACACTATTGGGAGTAGAGAAGTGTTTTCAGTTTAGCTCTGAAAGTGGACTCTGAGGGTTCCAGGCGAAGCGCCACAGGGAGTTCATTCCAGCTGGACGCTGCCAGGTACCTAAAGGACCTGCCACCCATCCTGGCTTTGGACACCTTTGGAATGGCCAAGCGTCCCGTGCCAGATGATCTAAGAGAACGCACAGGCTCATATTGTGTCAGAAGGTCCTGCAAGGGAAGGGGAGCCCTGCCGTTGATGATCCGGTGACATGTGCATAGTGCTTTGAATTTCACCCTGTTTCACACCGGGAGCCAGTGTAGTGTTTGAAGCGCGGATTTTGAAGCTGATCTTCTGGGCCGTCTGAGGACCAGTCGAGCTGCGGCATTCTGTAAAACCTGCAGGCGGTTTAAGTTCTTCTCGAGGGTCCCCAAGTAGAGCAGGTTGCCGTAGTCCATTTTGGAGGTGACTAAGGCATGCACAAGTGTTTGGCGGGCTTTGATGGGGAGGAACTCCAAAACCTTCCTGAGGGTCTTAAGAGTCCCAAAGCATGAGCCGATCACACGGTTGACCTGAGGTCCGAAGGTGAGGTTAGAGTCGAACCAAACACCGAGATTCCTCGCCTCCTGGCATGGGATTGGTGTGGGTCCTAGGCAGGGTGGCCACCACTCTGACGTCCAGGCCGCTCAGTCTACCCCTACCACCAGCACCTCAGTCTTGCCTCCGTTGAGCTTGAGACAGTTGACAGACATCCAGGCAGCAAGATCTTGCATGCATGCTCTGAAGATGTCTGCCGATAGATCGGGCGCTCGCGATAGGGAGATGACGCTCGCGATAGGGATATATTTTCTTTAAAGAAATTTAGAGGTGTATTTGTGCCACTTTGCCTTTGGCGTAGGTGCTAATTTTGTATTTTATAGATTTCCTCCGGTTTATCGTTATTATTTTTTACTGGGGCCAAGTTGAATCCGTATTTATGTAGAATCTCGCTTTCTTTTAATATAATTCCTGGTATTACTGGAGACCAGAATTCTACGACGGCTGTCGTGGTTTTAGCTCTTTCTGGGAAGGTTACTAATGTTATTTCATTTCTTGATAGAGACTGTAGCAGCTGTATCTTTTGAAGTAGATTTGTTATTCTCTCTCGGTTTAAGGGGTCTTCGCCTGAGTGGAATAGGTCCGTAATTTCCAAGCGGCATGGGAGGAACTTCTGCGACTGGGTAGACTTCTTCCCTATCAATAGGTTCCGTGGTTGAGTGTCTTTTTGTGCCGACAACTCTCTTCCAGTCGTTATAGATACGAAACTTGGGGCCGCAGGATTAAGTTGATTGGAACTTACCCTTTTCTTTTTTACTGAAGAGTTCTGTCCCTTTTCTGCCAGATTTAGTTTTAATTCTTGATGTTCCCCTTTTTCTGAGGTCGTAATTGCAGAGGGTAAAGTGTTCGGCAACCTTGTCTTCCCGGCCTTCTGTTTTGCAAACCTTCTTGTAGCCCTTTTCTTTGCTCTTTTCCTACTAGTTTTATTTGATCTTCTCTCTTTTTTCAATGTTTCTGAGCCGGGAGAGACTAAGGACAGAATTGCAGAGGTTTCTATTGCTTTTTCTTTGGACACTGATATCATAGTCAGATTTGATGACGTTTTGGTTTTTTGTTGAGTAAAAATTGGATAATATGCAGGGATTGGCTGTTGAGTTTCAATCATGTTGGGTTCTTTGAAAAGTTTTCTAAGGGAATAAATTTGATTATGCTCGTTTTTTTCCTTTTTTGCTTTTTGTATACTCCGGCCTGTTTGAGTCGCTGTTTCTTTCTTTGATGTAGAATCTGCTCCTGTTGGTAGAAGAGCTACTTTTGATTTAAGGAGGATTTCTTCTGTTGGTTCATCACATTTTTCTGCAGGTGGTTATGATTTTAGTTGTTGTTTCCACCTTTTTTTTCTACTACATATTTTAACATTCCTAGTTGGGTGTCCAGCATCTGGTCGGAGTTTTCCGAAATGTTCCCGAGATGGGAGAGGACTGATTCCAAAATTCTTTGGAGTTTTACTAAGGCTTTAGATACTGACGTGTATTCTTTAGAGGGTTCCATGGATTTTAAAAGTGAAAAATCTGGTGAATGAAAAAAGGGGTGCTGTTCTATATTTTCGGCAGCTCATTTTGACCATCCAGGCTGAAAACCAGATCCTTGATGTTTATATCTGGGCAGGTGATATCAAGTTCTATAGTTTGCAGGGTTTGTTGTGCTTCTTACTTTGCTGATTCTAAGTTTATAGAGTTACTGTTTAATTCTTTTGCAATTTTGGAATTACTGTTTGGGTCTTCCTCACATCCGGTTTGACATTGAGTGGGGTTGTTGGAGACCGCCACTTTCTTATCAACTTCTTTTGTTACCTCTTTTTGTTGTTCGCATTGTATTTTTCCCAGCTCCTTTCTATTTTGTTTTATAAAATATTTAGTTGTTCCGGGGTTCATTTCTGAGTTTCCTAAACGTGCCGTCTTTCCAGCACTCCTTCGTATTGCTTGTTCCGTTCCCAATGTTTTCATAAAAGTTGCTCGGGATCTCAGATTGTTATACGCCATATTGCGGCGCGAGTTCTGGCTAGGTATCGTACCACGTGTCAATGGTCTCTTGCGCTGACAGCAAGATTTAGATGGGAATTGCGATGGAAAGATGTCAGGGAACAGGATGGGAGACCCAACGAGCAGGGCACACTTGGCAGTCGCAAGCGGCACCCAACCTAGTTCGGTCGCTTCCGCAAACTCGCCTGGGCACTCACTCTGCAGGCGCTACTAACAGCATTCGCGCTCTCACTCCAGGGTGATGTAATATACCCTCTGCCTTCACAGCACTGCTCACCCCTATATATTTCTATATGTAGTTAGGACTGTGTCCTCTCTAGGGCAGGTGGAAGGCAGGGGACAGACTTGTGGGGCTATGAGGCTGGTTCTAGACTGCTCATCCGCTCAGGCCGTGTTCTGTGCTAACTCTGCCATTTAAACTCTTTCCTACAAACGTTGTTGGGCAAATGCTAAAATCTTTCCAAACTCTGGAGGGCTTCACATCGATTCGGGCAAAGTCAGTTCTTTACACCGCCTTTCTGCTCTCCCGATTCAGAAAAGGGGGTGGTGATGAACAGAGTGTCTGAATTAAGCAGACCACTCTTACCCAGTCCAAAGATCAGGGCTTGATCCATCACCGTTTTTTAGCTCACTGCACCATCCCAGCTCAGAACCTGGCTATATGCAAATTAGTCTGTCCCTGGCCCAGTGCATCATGGGAACAGGGCAGACCAAACTACCAAGCCAATTCTTGTACTGGGAAGGAAACAAGCTTCCGGGGACCGGTTTCTGGCATTTCAGCCGTCTTCGGCCCGGCTTGCTTGAATCCTGATGGTGCAATGAGCAAGGGACTCACATCTGAGTATACCCTTCCACGCTTATGGTGGACAAAAACGATTCAGAAAAGGGGGTGGTGATGAACAGAGTGTCTGAATTAAGCAGACCACTCTTACCCAGTCCAAAGATCAGGGCTTGATCCATCACCGTTTTTTAGCTCACTGCAACATCCCAGCTCACAACCTGGCTATATGCACAGCACAGCACAGCCCAGCGGGTCGGCTGTCTTTCCTTGTCCACCTTCTTACCACTCACTTCCGCTTACGCCTCCTCCTCTGCCTCTTCTGCAGCTCCGCGGCTCGGTGGCTCAAGCTGCTCGCCGGCTCCGCTGCTCGCTCTGGGCGGGTTTTGTTGGTCATCTGTAGATTTTCCGCTGACTTCCGGGACACCACCGGCACACGCCGCTCTCCGACACTCCGGAGTCCGGCGGTCCGGCTAGTGCTTGTTACTGCTGCCCACTGCTCACTGGAGCGCTCTGCGGTGTGTTCTGTGGACTGTGCTCTCTTTCTCCCAGTTTAACATTAACACTGCAATGATATCTGTGCTTTCTTGCAACACATTCATGACGCGAATCCCGTCTAACATGACAAAATGTTTCAGTTGGTAAAGATTTTGGCTATTGCATAAAATTTAGAGTGTCAGCAAACTAATGCATTAAGAGCCAGATGTATGACCATTGGCAATTGCGACTCGCAATTTGCGCTAAATTGCTTGTCGCAATTGCCAATGTACAACAGTGTCTGAGACACTGTTTGCGATTCCCAATTGGGTCGCAAATTGCATGCCTCATGCATATTAATAAGGCTGTCGAAATTTGCGACCTCATTGGGAATGGCTGGTACTCCCAGGGATGGTGGCCTGCTGGGGTCAGCAGACCTCCATTTCTGGGACTGCTTTAGAATAAAGCAGGTTTGTTTTTAAATGTAGCCTATTTTACTTAAAGGAAAACAGGATGCATAAAAAAAAAAATTGTGAGTTTTGAATGAATTATTAGGTCTCTATCGGATTTGCTTTTGAAGTAGTCCCTTGTAAATTGTGAAAATCATTACAACTTACCTGATCTTCAAGTTGAACTCTAGTGTGGCACTAAATGTTGTTCCTGGTGATTTGTTTTATCCACACCTAGACCAGGGCACAACTCGAGGGTACACGCAGGTAGACGTTGTCTACCCACTCTTTTCACAAGGTGGCTTTGTTATTTTAAATTCCAGCTGAGCTCAGAACAAAGGCTGAAGTAAAGGGGGCATCACGCTTCCTTTTCTTTGAGTATACTGGCTGGAATCTATTTGGAAACTCACACCAAGCTGCAAATGTAATTGAGGGTAATCAAAGGCTCAAAGCTTGTTATTACCCCACAGGTATTTAAGAGAAGACATATGCATGCACTGTAAAAATGTCAGATGTGTTGGTCTGCCCCAATATTATCACAAATAACGATTTAAATACAGTTGTACGACGGTAAATCACATGCAATTACTTTGCATACCTTTTACACACATTTATTAGTGTGCATGTTTTTACCGCGAAAATGCATTTAAAACGTGTGCCAATACCACGCATTGTTTTTATATTTAACTTACCTTCAATGCGTTGTTACCACTATTTTTTTTTTTTATACTCTACTTATCCCAATCCAGGGCATTGGAGTGCTTTACATCACACGTAATCATTATACATTGACAATAAATCTATTTGTGTAAATCAGTGCATAGGATATGTTACATAAGATGAGGTTTACGAGGTGTAGGTGTCACATGTCTTCCATTGGCCACTGTGCTATATTAGAAGGATTATAATTTATGAACTGCAAGTAATAAAAAAATCGTTGTGTTAAAAACAGAAACCCACTTACCTATCTACATAAAATAAAAATCTGTCATCTACGTGTCACATGATTTGCTTTACAGGAAACATATTAATTCTCTATGCTACTTTGACTCAAAGCTGACTAGATAAAACAGATTTCTCCAGTAAGTACATTAACCTCCAGAGTTATCTTACCATTATTATTATTCCCTGAAAATTACTGAGCACACAAAGATCTGTGCAAAAGGGGCCTTAACCCCATAAAATATTTTAATATGCAGACTTTGGGGTAGTGGCCTGCCAGGGGAATGGAGTAGATGTAAATGTAAATGTAAATGTGGCGTATTTGTATAGCGCGAACAGTGACCCGGAGGCATCCCGGCGCTTGTACTCCTACCACAAGGGAACCCCTCCTGGCTTTTCCTTGTGGGGTGTCCACTCCTGGGCATCCCATGGTGAAACCAGGCATCCCTTGTGTATCAGGGGGCCTTTGTGGAGACTAAGCAAGCTATTGCCCAGAGTTGCAGCGTGGGACCCATGCTTAGAATCGGCACTGAGGCGAGAATATCCAGTCAGAGGAATTTATGCCCAAAACCCGCCGAGGCGGGAATCGAACCCTGGTCCCTGGCCAGCGTTCTGCATCAAGGTCTGCCGCTCTAAGCATTGAGCCACACTTCTCCACTTCTAGATGTGTGTCCTGTCTCTCTGCTTCGTCCCTGCACACAAACCTGCTGAAGGCAGAGGAGCCTAGCGCCGGTCTGTGGTCCCTGAGTGATGGCTGAGACCTCTGTCCTGGACCCGCAGGTCCCGCTGGCCATGTTTCAAGTGGCACCAAAGAGAGAAGGCGCGATCGACTGTGGTGACACCATCTAGGAAGTCTAGGTGGTTTCTATGATATTGTATCGCCTCCAGATTGGGCTTGAAGAATTCGACATGAAATAAATTCAAACTCTGTCAGCACGTATGATGAAGGAGAACATTTATTATAATACGTGCAGCACGGGGATAATCAGCTGGAACACAAGTGTCCCATAAGAGGAAGTCTCACACAATCTTTTATTGTCTAAAACCACAAAAAGGGTGTTGCAAGACATGTCCAGTAAAATCACAAGAATAAGACTGTTTCTCAGAAATGATGGACAGGGGAGTCACCTGCCCATCACTTGACAGGCTACACATTTATTGAACACCAGGCCAATCAGGAGAGGCCAACACTGTGCGTCACATGCATGGTGTATGGTGGTGGGATTCTTATTACCCACTTGTCCTTTGATTGTGACAGTTGGAACTTTCCAAGCTAATACAATGTGCTAGGACCAGTAACTGCTGTCTGAAAGATTTGTAATATTTGTCCAATCAGGGACACAGAAGCTTTGCCACTTCTATATATGGTGTGGTCAAATGCCTGTTGCTAACCTAGCATCATGTGCTGTGTAGATGATGTCCTTGAGCAAGCCTTGCATTGCGATACTAGCCTACTTACAGTGAAAGTTGATCAGTTCCCCTCTGGTAATTTCTCTTCTGTGCATGTTCTACAGGCCTTATCAACTTTGAATATCACAGAACTCAGCAAGACAAAATGGATTCCATGCATGACAGGCCTTTAGAACGTGCAAAGAAGAAAAATGACATGGGCTGAGTGTTCCTGCAGCAGTATTTGCGCAGAGCCCTGACTGAGGGGATCTCAGCTGATGCCACTTGGAGTGTTACCCTTCCATGGCTGCATAGGAGGTGGAAGACCGGGACATATCTGCCAACAAATATGCTCTATTCACCTGCGAGTACTTCACCTCAGAGGGGCCTGCTCAAGGCCTCGGACCGCAGCCTGGATCACGGCCTGGCAAGCCTGGTAAACCCACTTCCTGAAGCAACATGTAAGCCGGTACAGCGGACTTGGCAACCACGACTCCAGAGCCCCGACCACTCCTGTCAGAATTACTTTGTCGGATCGAAGGTAGGCTAGATGGGTTTGCACATATGATAGCACAGACCAGTGGGGGAGTCAGGAGCACTGGGGGCAATGAAGCCCCCAGTGCTACTGACTCCCCCACTGGTCTGCTGAACTGTTCGCTCCCAAGTAACAGCTTTGAGAATTGTGGCCTTTGCTGGGGCTCCGCAGCTGGGCAAACCCTGTGATCTGATCTACAATCTCTCTGAGCACAGGGTGGGGGAGGTGGCCTTTCAGACTTGGAAAGTGTGAGCCAGTCCCCCTTGGATGTTCCCCATGGTTGCCTGTACCCTAGGGAAGGTCCATGAGCTTAGAGACATGCGGCCTGAGCTGGTGCTCGCCCCTTTCTGAGACGAGATAGCCGACGGTCACTAGATGAGATCACCAAGACTGGGGGCCCTTGACGACATGGTTTCTGGCCGGCCCCATAGAGACATCTCCATCAGATAGATGGAACTACTGACTTTTAAATCCACAACACTTGACGGGCAATCGAGCGCTCCATATGAAGATAGCCCCCGACTTCTGCTGGATCTGCCATATCAGAAAGCTTCTTGCAATTGTTCCTTACAGAGATCAAAGGAGAAATTGGCTCAATCAGTGCTGACCTCAAAGATTATCTAAAAGACTTTCAAAAAGACATCACAGACCTGGGCCACAGAGTGGGAGACCTTGAGAAAACAATGGATGACCTATCTATGCTATCACTGGTATGTTTATTCACCAACACGCATAACAAACTTAAGATAGATTAGGAAATATGATTTGTTATCATTAGCTGTAATGCAAAGATGCTCCTGCTTCACTATGTGGAATATATTATGACATATGCTTTATTTATCTTTTATATCTTTTATATCTTTAATGCACTATTGGCTTTTATATTTTACTACAAGTATCTTGTCCTAGGTAAATATAGACGTTAGTTTGAGAGCATGAATGTTCCTGCACATCTGTCAAATTCCTGTTGGTTAGACATGTCCCAATGACGACAAATTCAGACTTCAAGTCGAGAATGATGTAAAGACCCTTTGGTCTGACTCCATCTCATGTAGGGCCTAACTCCATTTTATTTCATGGAGGCCACCATTTTCCCTAATTTAGGCAATGGAAGCCGCCATATTCCCTGGTTTATGCAGAATCATTGTCATGTCTGCCTTTTAACATAGATGTCACCAGCCCTTATCTTTCTAGGAACTGTGATATCATCAAGTTCTTTGATTAATGACATAGATATAAAATCTAATGTGTAATTTACCTGGGTCAAATGTCTACTTATCATCATGTTGAGGTTAATAAGAACACATACAGAGAAATAACCAAAATAATGTGTTCCAAATAAATGTCCTTTTACCTTATATGTTCCTAAGGAACTGTCTGGGACGCATACCTTGGTGCACATGATCTATATCAGACATTCCTAAACTTATGTCAGAAATTTCAATTTTGGATAAGATTTAGGCTATAAGGACCGCTACTTGACCACTTGTCAGGAGAGGTCCTTCGTCCAGGTTATCACCTAAGATTCTGCCAGAGACGGTCCTCACCTGCTGCCAGCGCACTTCACACTTTGCAGGTGATGCATCTCACCTGAAGCTGATAAAGCCAAGTCCTGGAGTAAGACTGACTGACTGCCACCGCAGTGGATCTTTGCCTTTCTGAGGGAACACTGTCTTCATGCCTCCACTGAAAAAGACAGCTTTTGCTGTCAACAAGGTATGCAGTGCATCCCTCCTACCTAAGAAACTCTAGACTGCATGTTGCTCCGCCTTTCATGCTGTCATAGTATAGAGCATAGAAGTCGGCATTAGGGTGTTACGTTCTAAATGACATTTTAATGGTGTTTTAACAATGCTAGCAGTTTTCATTTTATTCTCATTATTTATAACGTGTCGCATTGCTGGTTTTAGATGTTCTCAGAAGCGGATTATTCCTATAGTAATAAACAATTTCAACTTTAAAGTGTTTGTTCTTCTTAGTACAGTCTGTGTGAAACTGTGAATAATGAAATAAGTTTTATTGCTGTTTTCACAGTGCCCCTGATCTCTTTGTGGGATTGTTAGTAACCCAAAAGCAACACTTCTATGTCAATTACACTTTGAATCATGGTTTGCAGGGCTGCAATAACTCGTATTTCACATTCATCGCTACTGCATTGAACCAAGTTCATCTATGTCACCCTTGGGTGGTAAAGCACCACTTGTAGAGTTACACAAAAGTCATGCCTTATGCAAGAGGGGCAGGTTCATAACATAGGTAGGGGTCTGTCTGCACTGGAAAACGCTACCTGGAACTGGGGCTGAAGCAGAAGGAGCTAGAAAATGTACCCGCTGCAATAACATTCAAATCAGGGGTCTACCGAGAGGGGTAGAGGGTCTGGATGTACAGGCCTATGTCCAATGCCTTCTACACCACATCCAAAATCGCCCTGAGATCCTTCCTATATGCTTGGAAAGAACTCATTGGTTAAACCCCGGGACAGACATCCTCACAAGGATACACTTTTATGTCGAGGAGGAGATTATTTCTCTCATCTGCTCCTCCCACTCAGTGCTCTTCGAGGGACATGGCCCTGACCCTTTACAATGATCTAGCAGAGACAATGCTGCAGCGTTGGTGCACCTTGAAACCAATCACCTCTGCTCTCACCAAGATCCGTATCAATCGGGTCATCCCTTTTGACTAATCTTCACATGGGACGGTCAGAAGCACATGGTATGCACAGAAACAGTCATCAGTCACATATTGGGACTCTCTGAGGATTGCCCTACAAATGCAACATCTCCCACAGGGAAGATTGAACTGGCCTGAAAGAAGTAGGGAAAATTAGATCCAATGACACATGAGGGGGACCAACCAAGAGACAACACCCTTGGAGGGTGCGGGGAGGATCCTGGTCAGGTCACGTGAGGCTCAGGCCCTTGCCCCGGAGACAGAGAACATAGGTGGGGGACAGTAGAGTGACACGTTGACCTACTCCTCCTGCTTCAGATGGCCATGGCGACTTCTCATAATGTAGACATTGTTTTTCATTTTATAATTTTCTTGTTTGAGAAGCTACTCAGTTTGCTTGTTGGAAGTTTGTTGGAGAGAGGAGCGGGTTTGTTTGATTCATCCGAGACACGCACGTACTTTGGGTCGAGGCTCAGAGTAACACCCACAGCAACAGTGGCAGGATTCATACTCACCGCATCAGCACACCCAGGAATGATACACAGCGTTCAGACCCGTACCACTCATGGTTAAATTGGTCACCCTTAATGTCAAAGGTTTCGACTCACCTGCTAAGAAGCTAGCAATACTCAACTTTCTGGAACTTACGGAGGCTGACGTATGCCTACTCCAAGAAACACACCTCTTGGCGAAAGATACTGCACCACCACAAAGAAGGCAGGCGTTGTTATCCTATGTAGCAAGTTGTTCTAGGGTAAGGTGCTAGAGGGTCACTTGATGGGTATAGTGATATGGTTGGGCTCACAGGCCATTACTGTTTTGAATATATATGTATCTAACACCCACCAAGAAGAACTCCTAGAGAACGCCATCTCCCAGGCACTTCAATTTACAAAAGGGCACTTGCTAGTGGGTAAAGTCCTTAACCTAGTAATGAACAATATGACTGATAGGACTCCATCCTGCCATAATGTACCATTTGTAGCCTCCCCTGCTCTCAAAGACTGGTTAGCGGACATAGGCTTGAGGGATGGATGGATGGAGATCAGTTCATGCTGGGGACCAAGATTACACCTTGTATTCCAGGGTGCATAAATTATCTATGCACCTCGATCATTTTCTCTTGGGAAACAGCTTGATTGGTGTAATTACTTCAGTAGATATAGGGCACATAAACGTTATGACCATGCCCCGTCGTCCTTAACATTTCCTTCCCACAGAGACGCCATACCCGCCGTACCTGAAAACTAAACGACTTCCTCATACAAGACTCAGTTACATGGACGAGATATCAAACTTCCTACATAGCAATGATTCACCAGCTGTCTCAGTAGCCACTCTATGGGATACCCTTAAAGCCTACCTGAGGGGATATTTATCTTTATAGCCACATGGAGTAAAACCATACATGCTGAGAAGGTCCATGATCTACAGGAGGAACTAGGACAAACAGAATGCACACGCAAATATGCCCCATCTGCTAGGAACAGGCACAAGATCACCACCCTCCAATCACAACTGAAAACCCTCAACTGGGACAGAGCCGAATACGAATTGACCTGCACCAAACATGTATTACTCCCAGGCCAACAAAATGGGTAGGCTCCTAGCAGTGCAGCTGTGCATCCAGACAAATAAAAGTAGAGCCAAAGAGATCATACGCTGTACTTCTGAGACTGCTCTTAATGACCCAGCTATACCGGAAGCCTTCATAGTGATTTACCAATCTCTCTACAACAAGGAACCCCCCCCCCCTATCCCAGAGGTAGTTACCCATTACCTTGATAGTCTTTGTTGTTCGAGTGGCAATGCACTCTCAATGTGCCTATCCTAACTGAGGAAGTGACAAAGGCTATCTTCAAACTCAGAACTGGGAAAGCCCCAGGCCCGATGGCTATTTAACAAGCTTCTACAAAAGCTTCTGTCCCAGCTTGGCCTCATTCCTGAACTGCCTCTTCAATGAGGTAGGCGATAATAGTTCCCTCCCGGCGACTATGAGAGAGGCAGTGGTGACTGTTATTCCCAAACCAGTGATGGACCCCTCCCTATGCAATTCCTACGGACCTATACCTTTACTTAATATAGATGTGGAGCTACTGATGGCCATCTTGACCGCCAGACTGGGCCCCATGCTACCCACCTTTATCTCAAAAAATCAATTGAGTTTTACCCTGGGCAGACAATGCAGCGGTAACAATCATTCATATCAAGGAGATCGTCCACAGGAAATCTAAGAATACCCTTCTCCTGCCCTTAGAAGCTGAGAAGGCATTTGATAGGGTGGACTGGACATACATGAAAGAGACTTTAACTAACATAGGGACGGGGCCGCTGTTCCTCAGACACCAACAGCTAAAATTCGAGTTAACTGCACCATTTCCCAATTCATTAACATTGAACAAGGTACTTGACAGAGCTGCCCTCTCTCACCTCCTATCTTTGCTGGACACTATAGCCTTTCACTAATGCTATTCGCTCTGCTACAGAGATATCAGGCACAAGAATTGGTGACTGTGTTTTAAATTAACTATTTTGGAGATGCATTAGGCTCTCCTTAACATATCCCGAGCGGAGGGTATCCTTGCTCTCAGAGGAACTCTGGGTGTTCCAGGCTGTCTCCAACTTTAAAAAGAACTTTACTATAGCAGAGGCTCTCCTGTTGCACCCCCACCCTGGGCAGAGAGAGACCCTGGAGGCCTCATTTCCATTTGACGGGCGTCCGATAAGGTAAAATACTTGGGCATCCTCATAGGCTGCACCCCAGCCCAAGTAACCACTCTCAACTACACACTTAAACTTAAACCATTACAACAAGATATACAGATCTGGCACTCCAAGCTGTTCTTTTAGTTGGGTAGTGTAGCGGTGAAGATGACACTCTTGCCATAGATCCTTTATTTATTCTAAAAGATAACGCTACTCCTGCCTCCGCTTTTTCTTAAGCGCCTTGCTAAGCACATTTGTCGGGCAACACAAAGCACCAAGGATCACCATTCACATTCTTTACAAACCAGTGGCATGGGGAGAATGGTACTTCCTCACCTAACATCATACTACTAAGCTACATAGCTCCAAGTCTCCATGGAAGGGGGCAAGAAAGATCCTCAAACACCATGGTTCCATATCAATGCACTTATAGAGGGCCTTCCACTGTGGCATGCCTGCTGGATGAAGAAATTCCATCGTAGATGGGGCCTCTACTCCTCACCAGTAATGAGGACTGCCCTGACAGTCTGAGATAAAGTTGCATCCTGCCCTGGTTTCACAACATTCCTGTCCCCATTTACACCTATCTCTTTTCAACCAGATTTTCCCCAGCGCAGTCACCCTCCCAGTTTAGTACCTGGAGGGAACATAATGTCTTGTGGTAGGCTCCATCTTCAAAAATCAGCAAAGTCTCTCCTTTGAAGAGGTTAAACAGTGATTCAGGCTTCCTGAATCTGAACGGTTTACTACACTCAAAACCAACATTGGGGCCTATCCCTCCATGCTGGAGGGAGCAGCTAGATCTCTAACAGGCTTGGAGAAATGGCTCAAGGATGGACCTCAGAGCAAAGCTCTGGAATCCACCAGCAGCGGTGCGTCCATTGGGCCGTAGGGGCTTAGCCCCACCAGCCACCATGGACGCATCGCGGCTGCCGGCCGTATCTAAATAAAATACACGCTGAACAATGAATCAGCCGCCGGGAATTGCCAGGGGAGGTGGCCTGCTGCAGCTTGAGTGACAGTCCACACACTCAGGCTGCAGGAGACGTAGTGCGCAGTCTGGGGAACTTACAGTGCGCATGCTTGGGAAAGTTGGCAACTTTCTCAAGCATGCGCACTGTAAGTTCCCCAGCGGGACCCAGGGGTGCTTGTTCGCCTGCCACAGTGCCACAGCCCGGGTTTCCAAAGGGCGTCAGGGCGAGGGCAAATGTGCCCCCCTAGCCAATCCTGGCGCTGCATGCAGCGCCAGGATTGGCTGGTCCACCGGCGCAGCATCCCATTGGATGCCGCGCGTGGGGGTCAGTGGACGGAGGTTAGGAGGAGGCGCGCACCCGGGACCAGACGGCAAGGATGGTGACCTCTAACCCGCTCCCCGAGGGCTTCACGGAGATCGAGGTGTTCGGACTGGGCACTGCTCTGCTCATTGAAGGTGGGTGGGTACTAGGTATGTGTCTATAATGAGTGCGTGCCTCCTTTTGGGCAGTTCAAGTGGTATGACAGGTGCATGTCAGGAGCCTCAACGCTGCCCTCCCTGCTCACCATCTATAAGCAGCACGCATGCCACCTCTGCCCTGCTCACCTGGGGCATTTTGTTGGAAAGTACGCGTGTCTCGGGTCTTGGTGTGTGCTGTGGGCGCGTTTTAGACACCAGTAGCGGGTGCTTGGCAGACAACTTGGAACTTCCCTTCTCTTGAAAGGTGAGTATGTGGTGTGTTGTGGGTAAGTGGTACGCAACACATGCCTAAACTTGGGCACTTCAGAAGTAAAGCAAATGCGTGCCAAGCGTCTTGTGTACTGCAATGCTCCCAAAAGGTGGCTACATGGGCACTGTGATTGTTGTGAGTACGTGCTGTACGCCACATGCCTCCTACTAGACAGTTCAGAGATGAGGCAGATGTCTGTGACGAGTATTGGGCAGTGCTGCTCATAGACGTGGCGGTGTGTATATTGTGAGTACGTGGAACGCGGCTCGTGCGTCCCCTGGGCAGGTCCGAATAAGGCAGGTGCGCGCCAGGGGTCTTGGGTAGTGTGCCCTGCTCATAGCAGGTGGCCACATGTTTGTTGTGATGACTCGTTGCTCGACTCATGCCTCCCTAGCCAGTTTACTCATTGGGCAGGTGCGTGCTGCTCATTGAAGGTGACTACATGTGTGACCGCGACACGCCTTCCTGGACAGTTCCTTCCCGAGGCAAATGCGTGCCAGGGGTCTTGGCACAGACGGCGGATGCATGTGTGTTGTGAGTACATGTTACACGACACGTGGCTCCCCTGGGGCAGTGCAGACGTGAGGGAGGGGCCAGGGGTCTTGGACACTGTGACTGCCATGTTCACTGAACGTGTGTGTGTGTGTATGTGTGTTAGAGTGTTGGCTGCGCGACACCCCCTACCCTTGGGCGGTTTCTAGACTAAGCAGAAGCATGCCAGTGGTCTTGGGCACTGTATAAATATGGAGAAAAAAATCACGGCGATACAAGAAAAACCCATCTCATCCAGTTCACCTGTATACTGCTAAACGCCATTGGGGCACGGCAGTGTAATTGCAACAAGCAACTGCTGCAGGCGTTTGTTATTCTGCTTGCCCCGCGGTTACAGAGTGCGTTAAATACGACTTACCGCCGTTATTGTAACATTTCAAAACAAATGTCCGCATCTGAAGCAGGATTTTGCTGGCTGTGTCATAACCTGAGAATTGCAGGATGCCCTAAGATTTTTAGAGCGGTTGTTAACCCGCTGAGCTACTTTCAGTGCATGGTGATCGTCAATCATTGTTTGATGCTGAATTGACCCTTCCGCCGTGATGCGGTTTCTATGGCGACGGTGGAAAACATGACGCACCGAATGTGCCTTGCTGTGTAATGTGTTCCCCGCACGTCCCGCTTCAAAGGTGGTGAATTTACCCAGTGCGTGATAGGTAAAGTGATGTACAACGCCTGTGAAATGTCTCCGCTGCTGTGTCCCTCTTTTGACAAGGTGCTAGCTTGATGGGCACCCGGCCCTTCTAACTGTAGTGTATCACATGCGCCTGTCTTAAATGTAATTAACTGCAATTGACACGCTTCTTTTACACAAATGCCAGACGCTTCTTCTTATATATGCAGCCGAGCGGTGAATTCTACAGACTATACCCTACCACCACCTAGACCCGACTAGACCCTGAAGGTAAAGGTCAAATCCGGGGCTCGCACTACACAGGCATGGAAAGAGGCAGCCATGACAGTTAATAGGTGTGATTGTTTAAAATAAAGGATTGGGTTTGAGTGTTGCAATAAGTCATGGTAGGGTTTAAATGATAGGGTTACTGTTAGGGCTGGTTATAATATGGAATAAGCATTTGCAATGCAATAGGTCTCGCATTAGGAAAGTTTGAGGTATTGGTATTGTAAATGACAAATATTTTATTTATGTGTTGGTTTTGAAAATAGCTAAATTAATAGCTTTGTCATTTACAATACCAATAGTTTTAACTTTTACAAACGTGACACCTATAGCATTTCTAATGCAACATGTTTTGTATTTCCGTGACTTAGATGTATTTATATTACAAACAACAATGGCTTTAATTTTTTTAAATAATTAATACTTAAATAAAAGTGATTGTAATTTATAATGGCAATAGCTTAAACTTTTGTAAATAACTTTTGTGAAGATTATGTTCAGTGTATTTTATTGTGACGAAAATCCAAGAACAGAAGTGAAATATTAACATCCTTTTGTGACATTTGTAATAAAGCTTGAAACACTGAGAGAACATATTTGAACCAGTGATGCTGTGGTTGCGCTGAGTGATGCTGTGGTTGCGCTGAGTGATGCTGTGGTTGCACTGAGTGATGCTGTGGTTGCGCTGAGTGATGCTGTGGTTGCGCTGAGTGATGCTGTGGTGGTGCTGAGTGATAATGTTTGCTTATATTGGCTCCATGAAAAAAAAAAAAAGCGCAAGAAAAGTTGTGATGTCAGATCTTCAGTGTGGGATACCTGCTGTATAAAGGAAGGTGTGTCCAGGAAAGGATTTAGTAAAGCAAAGATGCAGCATTTTGTGTTAATAAAAAGCGAACGTTATGTTGCTTACAAGTTTAACCCTCAACATTAATGCTGTGATGTGGCACGACTCGTAGAAATGTAACGTGGTGACATGAGAAGGACTGTACATATGAGCTGGGATTGAAAGAAAGGATAGAAGCATACCACGCTCCTTCTGGCCGACGACCACAAAGCTGAAGCCATTAATCCAATAGTCTAACAAGGTCCTGCGTTTCGTTAGAATGGTGCAAATATATGCGCACAATTGAAAAGGGCATTATCTGACCCGGAAATCTCTGAATTATGTAGTGATGCTGATGTGGCACAGATCAACCCTGCCAAAAAACTGAGGGGTGACCCTAAGAGCACAACTGCCATCCTTTCAGGGGTGGGATGCTTTGGTGTGCTGGTCTGGTTTTCTGGGTGCATTGGCTCAAGTTTTTTCCCATGTAATTGATTGGGTGTCTTGGTAAGTTGCTTTTATGTGAATGTCTGACTTATGACTGCGCATTCCTTTCAGTGTGCACTTGCTTCAGTTTACTTTTTGAGTCACTGTCTAGTTTGCTGGATGTATTGCTTTCATTTGTCTTTCATTAAACTGTTTGACTTGCTTGGTGCTTTTATTTTGGTGCCTGCATGCTGAGGTGTACTCTTCTTCAGTTTAAATGTATGTGACTGGCCTGTTGACTAGCACCCTGCTTTCAAAGTGAAGGTTCACAGGTTCACACTAGCTTTAGTTTACTTTTGTATGGTTGACTGCATGCACTGTTTTGCTGGATGCATTGCTTTAAGTTACTACTTGATGCATTGCTTTCAGTTTGCTTTCAAGTAATTGCCTCTCATTTTCCCAATACTTTGTGAAGGCTATTTCCCAACTGCTGTGCAACTTCTTCTACTCTTAGAGCTGAGATTTTCATGAAAGTCTTATAGTCTGAATTCAGCACCTGAGCGTAATAGGACGGAATGTATGAAGCTCTGTGGTTATACTGAATAAGCAGCTACCTATGTTATGTCATCTATTAATGTAATAACTGCACTTTCACAATTGCTTTATTAACCTTCCTGCTTTCTCAAATTTGCTTGAAAATGCACGATTTTTCTTCTTTTTTTTCAAAATTTTCTTGGGGGGGGGGTTATCCCCCCAAACCCCCCTTTTGGGGTTCGGGCTCGCTCGCTGCGCCCGCTCGCTACAGTGCTGTATGCAAATCACTTTGCGCCCCACCACTTTGAAATGTTATCCACCACCCCTGGAATCCACTCTTTACCACTTTCTCACAGATTCCCCCAGTGGGGATAAGACACCAGGACAGAAATGGTGGGAGAATGAACTAGGGCATGACATTATTCAGAAGGACTGGGACAAAATATCTGAAAGGGGATGCTGCTTCGCTGCTGATGTTCACCAGTGGGAAACCCAATATAAAATACCGACTGATTGGTATAAAACGCCAGTCAAATTATATAGTGTAACCTAGCAACATTTGCCCAATGTTGGAGGGAGTGCGGAGTCAAGTGCTACTGGGAGGAGGTACTTAAAGATTTTGAGGACCATTTTGAGACATGCATGACGCGAGACCCAACAGTTATCCTTTTGGGCAACCCTACCCACTCCAGTGTTCCCCCAAATTGGTTAGAAGGAAGCCGATAGCCATGACTCTAGTCACTGCCCTTCAGAGAAAGCTTACATTTGAGGGAAAGGCTAGGACACCCACACTTCATGAATGGATGGGCAGCATCTGGAAACGCTGGCAATGCAAAAGTTCTCGTTGGCCGCCCAACCCTCTATCCACGCATACGAAGTCACTTGGGACCCTTCCTACGCATTTTATCCTGTGACTTCCAGGAATTAACATGCCCCAGATATTTAAAGGTGTTACATCTCATTTTAGTGAGCGATTTCAGCTGCTTTCCTCTAGTGCCTAGCACGCATTAGCTCTCCAGACTTGAAGTATGTCTTCCCACTTCACTCCAATAAACCTCTTTTCACAACATGGCAAACGCCGAGTGCTGGTTGGGGCAGTAGTTATCTGGGGTATTTGTTATTTTTCTTATATGTGCCTTCTTACACACCAGCTGTTCTCGCCACCCATTGGGTTGTAGTCGACGGTATGCGTTAAGATCAATACCTAAACCTCAATAAAAAACAGTTAAACCAAAATGCAGATTTTACAACTAATTAACCAGAACCGATTTATTGCCCTTTCTCTTTCTTGCCCATTACTTTTCGTCAGAGTTACAAAAAATAATTGTATGAGTTGAGGCCCAGATTTTGCGTTACGGTTGCATCACTTTTTTGCCCTAACTCTGGTCCAAAATCTAATTTATTAAATATTGTAATCCACTCAAATGTACTCATGATAGACCTGCTAAACATATTTGTGAGGTTTTAAGATCTGATGCAATTTCTTGTGATGTCACTTTTTGTGTGAGGTCATGGGTTGTGATGCCATTTCCTGTGATGCTACTTGCAATGTCACACACTGTGATGTCAGACACCATGATGTCACTATACTACCTAAGTTGGTAAGTTCCCTCACTTCTATTTTTATGGTTTAAATCTCTTTATTGAGTTTTACATATATAAAGCAAATAGTGGCCTAAGGCCCAGTAGCTGGGCAAATCAAATGCTTTCTCAGCGTGTATCGTTAGCAGCATGCATTCCGTGTCGAAGTGTTGGGCTTTGTCAATAGGATGACGCAGCCTCTTCACGTTGTCGCTGCATTGATGGTGATGAAGCAGACTTCAGAAATAAGTTTAGAATTTGTTCGCAGATTTAAACTCCCATAATTTATAATACATTAACGAGTGTTGCATGTTTTTGTATTAATTCAACTTAGAATAACATGCACCCTCACGAACATGTGGGTCTAATAATATGTGCTCTTGTCGCATTTGTCACTACGTTTAAATAATATATTAACTTTGTCTTTTGTTTTGTCAGACATTAACTGCGGCTGTTTAAAATAATAGCATGTGCATTTTCTTAAATGTGCTCTTGCTTATGTTGTGTCTTTCATGTGACAGTGTTTTGTTTGTCTTTTGTGCATTAAGCTAGGTAACATAGACTAATGGGTTAACATTAGTGAAGGGGGTGGGTAACAGAATAATTATCATTACTCTAATTAATTGATGTCTTGTGTTTCCTTGCATACTAGAGTCTTGCTAAAAAGAGGCCTGTGGCCTATTTCTAAAATGGATGTCCGAAGTCCTGTCGAGTTGGACCTTGCACAGCAGAGAATGAAAGAAAACATTTTCTTCATAATTCTTTGAAAAACAAACTCGCGGAAGCTGAGCCGTGCTGAATGTTGAGATAATCATTGTATAACTTTCAATGCCAAGGACAGGACATAGCGGCGGAAAAGCTTGAGCAGAGGAAGCAACAAACTGTTTCATTAAATGTTGCAAACCTCGGAAGAGTTTGTGACACACGTAGACAAAGGACAATGCCGCTCTTAAGGAATATGGTTTTTGCAATGTGAAAGGCGAATTACTTCATGGACTGACATTTCTCGACCAATCACGCTTCGAGTTGGTCTTCTTTTAGTTAGTCTTAGATAGAGGAAAGGTATAAAAATTGCCCCCTTGGAAAGAGCTCTGTTGGCTCGTTCCTGTGCTCCAGAGATGCTGTCGGACTTTTGACTCACGTAAGATCTTTTCGAACTTATGCTTTTCCCTTTAGGTTTCTTTAGACAAGTTAGGGAAATAGGGTTTAGGGAATGAGTTCTTAAATGTTTAAGCATTTCTCTCCCTGATTTGATTTAAAAAGACAGTCTAATAGGCCTTTCTAATTAAATAATGCTGTTGCTTAATAAAATGCTAATAAAGAATTAAATTCTTAAATGCTCTTTGCTCGATAAATAAAGTCAATAAAATAGATTTTGAAATGACAAGCTGGTCTTGTTTGTTTCGTTTGAGTTACCATTAGTTAATCCATTGCCTATGATTTTGACTCAATTAAATGTTTATGAAAGTGTTTGATTAATTAGGTCATATGATTCAGTTGGTCAATTCATGTCTCAGTCATCTATGGGCCTAGTGATAGATTTATGAATAATGGTGAGTATTGTGGTGTACAGTAGTACATATGAGACTGAATTTCCTTTGGCCCGCTGGTTCAAATCTCTGGAAGCAGAGTTCGGTTACTATGGTAACTGACATGTTACATGGTAATTATATAGGATACATGTTTAACACATGTCAAGTTTTGTCTAGTTGTTATATGTTGTCGAAAGGTTTTTTCCAGCAGTGAGAAAAAATCCTATGTTTCGGCAGAGTAGTGTGACAGATGAAGTTACACAGTTCATTTGTTCTGTTTTCAAGTTAGTGGTACTGAAATATCACTAAGTGTTGTGGACGTACAACACAAGTTTAGGGATTTTAGGGTATGACAGGTTGTATGTATAGTGAGGTTTGCTTATGAAATCGTAGCTCTGAGTATAGGACTAAGAGCCCGTTTTAAAACTCGTTGCGAAAAGAGTAGCAGGATTTTTCCGAGCTTGTGTGAAGGGTAAGGTGGCGTTGTCTATTCTTACTGGCGTTTGTGGATTTCTACTGGTTGGTTAGAGTCCTGCCAAGGATTTCATGTATACATGAATAGGTTTTCCCGTATGAATGCGTAAAACTGTTTTTGTGAAAATAGCGTCGTCTATTTCACGAGAGTGAAATCTTGAATGTCTGGTAAAACTATCACTTTGTTTAGTGAAACGGACAAATGGTTTGTTTTTCCGTAGTTATTAACTGAAATCCATTGAGAAGGATTGTTTTAAAATGGCGCTGTGAAAATATTTTGTAAAGGAGGGGTGAGTTTACGGAGTGACACTGACACGCGTAGCTTCGCTGCAGCGGCAGTATACGTCACAGGGTTCGTGCTGCGATTGGTTAACATACATCACAGCAAGCGCGCTGATTGGTTCACGTGACCGAAATGAGCTGTTAGCTGATTGGTCCTTTCTGAAAACAGGATTCTCATTGGTTGAGCAAGGTAGTGACGTGGCTCAACCTGATTGGCTTGTTGGTGAGTTTCGCGCACTGATTGGCTAGAGTAGCGGAACAACAAGGAAATACTTACGATCTTTTCTAAATTAAACGGAATAGGTTTAAAACATGAGTTATTATTGGAATAAAGAAGAAAAGAAGCCTTCATGGTTTCAGAAAATTAAAATTTTATTCAATCCTGACAAGAAAATTGAAGCGCGTGGTGGAAAATTACTTCATAAGTACAAAACACCCGCAGCATATATGGAAGGAGAATATGGTTATCATACGGTTCCCTGGTTTGAAAATTGGATGCAATATACCAAAGATGATGGTGTTTTAGCGTGGCCAGAAGATGGATCATTTATTATTAAAGTTTTAAGAAACTTAAGTCTTTCGCCAAGGCCTAGACCCACTCAATTGGAAGCTTTAGTAGAATGGGAAATTGAAATGATGGAACCCGAACGAGAAAATTGGGGAACATCAAGAGGTCCAAAATTTTATATAAATAGGGAAACTCATCAAGATAGAGTGCGTCGTTGGAGAAAAGGGGACATGCATGATGGTTTGTACCCGGTTATAGAAATGGTTGTTGAAACATCAGGTCAAAAGAATTCCGGGAAAAAAGGTCATCTTGATGAAGAGTTAGATGATGCAGTTTTAGAAGAAATTTTTATTAATCCACCACCTTATCAGCCAAGCGGTTCACAGTCTACCCCGAGAAGTTTTTCAGGAATTTCTCCTAGTGCACCTCCTAGAGAGATTGATGAAAATTCACCCAGGTTTTTGAGATTACCTGAAAGGGCAAGATCAAGAAGTAAATCAAATACTCTGAAAGAAAGCAGAAATTATCCAGAGATTTCAGATTTGAGAAATAATTTCCCAAAAAATGACAAAAAAGCAGAGCGACCTGGACATATACCAAACATTTCAGAATAGTTAAAAGCGAAAGGAGAATTAATTCAGCAATTAACAAAAGGCATGGAAGCAGTAACAGTACCAGTTACAATTGGTCCTGTTGTACCAGTTTTTGAGCAAGGTGAAAACAGACATTCAGTCTTAACAAATCCATTAAATGCAGAAATTCAAAAAGTTGCTGAAAAATTTTATTCTGAATTAACAGAAATTCACCGAGATAAAACAATTCCAAATTAAACTTTAAATCAAAGTTTGTCAGCTGCAGATTCTGATTCTGGTTCTTTAGAAAAGACCACAAATAAAACAGATTTAACACAGATTCATCAACAAGTACCTGAGTCTAAACAACTTGATTTTGCAAAATTAAAAGCAGATTTAGAAGAATTAATTATTGGCAGAATTGGTACTGACTGTTTGAAGCAATATCAGGATGATGAACTGCTATTCATTTGCAAGAGCATTCAGCGGAAAACTAAAAATAAATATGAACAATTCGAAGAAGTGGCTGCTGAATTAGAAATAGATTTGAGTCGTCAGAAACAATTGCAAAAACATTACAGAGTGGATTTTTCTGAGAAGGATATTGAGAATTTAAATACCACAGGCAGGATAACCCATGTAAAAGAATTAATTGTGTTTCTAAAAAGATTAGGTGCATTAAGTAAATGGAGAGTTAAATGGACAAAAAAAGAGAGAAAGAGGAGAAGTTTTTGGTGAATTTCCTATGAGGGAAATAGCTGGTGGAGGTTATGTTCATGTTCCATGGACAAGACAGGACATTCTTCTCTTTACAAATGATTTTCCTCGGCTGAGAGAAAAACCAGTGGAATGGTATTGTCAGGTTGACAGATTTATAAAGGTTTCAAAAGTTCTGTGGATTGATCTAGATGGTTTCTTTGACATTGTTGTCCCATCGGATCTTTGGACAGAATGTAAAATTTCTGTTGGTTGGCCCAAAGAGGAACCACCTCGACATAGAATAACAGGTGCTCCTTCAGAGGATGTTATGGATTTCTTTAACAAAGTAATTGTCTGGCTGAAAAACAAGATTCCTGCAAAAGAAGTAGATTGGGTTAAAATAGACAGGACAAACCAAGAACCAAAAGAATCAGTTCATTCCTTTTATGAAAGATTACTCCTGGTATTCAAACAATACAGTGGCTATGAAAAATTAAGTGACATGAGCCACTTCATCCTGAGGAAAGCAAAATACTACAGTGATGAGATAGATGCAAAACAGAAGAAACTCAAGGAAAAAGCAATGTGGGCACAAGTGAAGGTAGCTGAACAGCAGATAGCAACCTTAGAAAATAAAAACTTTCAACAGAATCCAGGAACGTTTAAAGGGAACTTTGTGAATAAGCCTAAATTTAATATAAACATTGAAGAGCTAAAACAAAAGCTACCATGTTTTAATTGAGGTGAAATTGGACACTGGAAACGTGAATGTAAAAATCCGCCCAGAAATTTAAAAAATTCATCATTAAATCCACAGATGCAGAATGAGATAAATCAGCAGCAACAGCTACAGCGACAGTTAAATGAAATAAGTCAGCAGCAACAGCTAAAGCGACAGTTAGTGAATCAGCAGAGCCAATTGAATCAGCAGAGCCAAATTCCACAGCCACCATTGCCAAATTGCATGAATACACAGAGATACAGTCCAGAGACGGGTTTCTGCGGAGCTGACCAGGTAAAAGGATCACAAAAAGTAAATGTGTCAAATGTCTCTCAACAATTTTGGCTGAAAGAAAATGAGAGCAGCGATTCAGAGGATTACTCATGACGGTGCCTGAGAGAGGAAGAAGAGTGTGTACTTGGAGCCACTCTTGAGGTAGATCAGGCAGGTCCATTTGTAAATGGTAAAGTGAATGACAAAGATATCACTTTTCTTGTGGACACTGGTGCTACCCGTTCTACTGTTAGATCAGTGGAAATTGAAAATCTTCCTCTCTCTGGTGAAACCATCCAGGTAGTTGGCGTAGCTAATCAACAAATAAAAACAGATTTGACAAAAAAAGTTGATGTAGAAATTGGAAATTACAAAGACAAACACAGATTTGTTGTCTGTAACAGCAGTCCCGTTACCCTATTAGGTTGCGATTTGTTGTGCAAGATGAACTGCAAAATATACTGCTCACCGGATGGTATTGAGCTTCAGACTTTAGAAGAAGATGGTCTGTATAAATTGACAATGCTAATGATTGACAAAGAAAATAAAATTTTCCCTGCTTTTGATAAAAATATTTTACCTGAAGAATTGAAAGAGGCAGTTAATCCGAAAATCGGGATTTAACTGGTGATGAAATGGGTTTAATGAAACATGTGGACCCAGTAAAAATACTGTGAGGCAAGGAATAGATTTTCCAAACATTCCCCAGTATAAAATGAAACCTGAAACTATTGAGGGTGTCATTCCTGTGATTGAAAAATTCATTAAGCAAGGTGTTTTGATAGAGATTGAAAGCAGCCCATGTAATTCGATTATGGGAATCAAAAAGCCAAACGGAACTTAGTTCAGGTCCTGAGAAAGGTTAATAAAATAGTTGTTCCTTGCTGTCCAGTTGTACCAAACCCAGCGGTAATTCTATATCAGATTCCGCATGATGCAGAATGGTATACGGTCATTGACCTATGTAATGCCTTCTTTACAGTTCCACTGCATCCAGATAGCCAACAAATTTTTGTGTTCAGGTTCCAGGATCGCATTTTAGCATGGTGTCGTATTCCTCTAGGGTATACTGAGAGTCCATCTATCTTTAATCAGTTGTTAAAGAAATCCCTGGAAGATTTAAAATTGCCTGGAGAGTCAACGCTGGTTCAGTACATAGATGACCTCCTTGTCGCAGGAAAAACAAGAGAAAATTGTGTAACAGACACCATTACACTTTTGAATCGATTGGCAGATGAGGGGCATAAAGTGTCACCTGCGAAATACAACCACCAACTACACAAAGACAGGTCAGGATGTTTCTAGGAATGGTTGGTTATTGTCGCCAATGGATTTGTGGGTTTTCAGTAATTGCAAAATCACTGCAGAGGCTGACAAAGGCAGACATAAAAGATCCATTTGTTTTAAAAAAAACAGAATTAGAGGCTTTTGAAAACCTAAAGAGAAGTCTGTGTGAAGCACCAGCATTGGGGATGCCTGATTACGAAAAAGAATTTGAGCTGTACTGCAGTGAAAGGGAATGTTGTGCATTATCAGTTCTTATTCAGAAACATGGAAAAATTAGAAAACCAATAGCATATTTCTCAGCTGTTCTTGATCCTGTTGCAAAAGCATTGCCAGGTTGCTTAAAAGCAGTGGCTGCAACAAGTGTAAGCCTTGAGCAAAGTGAAGGAATCATAATGGGGTTTCCTGTAAAAGTGTATGTACCTCATTCAGTTGAAACACTTCTTACCAGAAGTAAAATACAGCACCTGTCGAGTAACAGATTGACCAAATATGAAAAAGTTATTCTGGGATCAGATAATGTATCCATTGCGAGGTGTGTTAATCTCAATCCGGCTACACTTTTCCCAGATAGTGTGGTTTCTGAAATTGACAATAAAACTGATGACATTGATCATGCGTGTTTGGATGTTTTGGAATACTGTACTAAACCCAGAAAAGACATTAAAGATGTGCCTTTACCAGAGTCAGACATTGTTTACTTTGTTGATGGCTCCTGTCTAAGAACAGACAAAGGCATTCTAAGAGCAGCATATTCAGTTTGCACAGTTTCAGAAATAATTGAGGGCTCACCTCTTGAAGGAATTTGTTCAGCACAAGTGGCAGAATTAGTTGGTTTAATTCGTGCTTGTGAAAAGGCAGAAGGGAAAAAGGTTACCATAGTGACTGATAGTCAGTATGGAAAGGGGCGACCACTCGGTCCCCCCGAACGTATGGCGGAGTACCTCGATCCCCCCGGGAAGCCATTTTTGGGCGGGAGGCGCGTCTCGGCTGGTATGCCCGAAGCGGCGTAGCCGGGGCGCGCTTTTTCCCGCCCTAGAGTGGGCTGGCCTAGACACCGATGTAGCCAGCCACGCCCTCGGGGCAGGCAGGGGCGGGTTTACGCCCGCCCTGAAGACGGATAAAAAGGGACGCAAGACCAGAAGACGTCCTCTTGTTCTTGTGCTCCGAAGCTGCACCTCCTCGCTACACGTGAGCTCGGGACAGAACGAAGAGCCAATTTTGAGCGTTTTGATCTTTTTCTTTGTCTTCTAGATACTTCGTCGGAGAGATGCCCAAGAAAGGCGCAAAGAGAATGACGACCGATCAGATGGTGCGGGCCCTTTTTAGAGAGATGTCCGAGATAAAGAAACGGCTGGCGGAGCGAGACGGTGAGGAGGGTTCGGGCCCTGCGCCGGCTGGAGGGAGACCTAAGAGGCCGAGAAGGGTTCCAGCCGGTGGAGACGTCCCGGTTCCCTCTGCCCCGCTCGAGGCGCCGACCCCAGTACCGATGGAGGGGAATCCTATCCCCGTTGTCGTCACTCCGACACCCAATGAGGATATGCCCCCCGAGCTGGCAGCACAGCTAGCAGCATGGTTGGGGGATAGTAGTGAGGGCGCCATGGCTGCCGAGGCACAGGCGCTGATAAAAGGGCTGCGGGAGAAGAGAGATGCAGCTAAGGTGACCGCGCCGGTGGCGGGGATAGACAAGCCGCAAGCGGCAGAAGCAGCGTCTAGTTCAGGTAAGCGGCCATTGCCGATCGCAAGGGATGAGTCAGCACCCTCTCGTAGAGAGAGATTGGGGCAACATGTGCCTTTAGCAATTAAGGAAAAGATTTGGGCGGGGGAATATGTGAATATTTTCTCCTTGCTTGTTGATCATTATGAGGTCGAACATGTTAAGAGTCAGAAGGACCTAATGCATCCGAGTGTTTGGCGCGCAAAAATGGCTGCCTTTAAGGTAAATGAGAATATTGGCAACTGGGGCAATGCGTGGGGTATTTTTACATCGATTTTGGGGGAACGTAGGCCCGAGTTGCTTCCTGAGTTTCCCATTTATCAGTCACGAATTATGGGTTACTCGACAGCGTATCACGGTAACCATTGGTTCTGTTATGACAACTTGTTTAGGAAAGAAAAGGAACATAACAAAGGTTTAACTTGGGATTGTTACGATTCTGTGACATGGGACAAAATGAAAGAGTCAGGAATGTTGAAAATGCCGTTAGTAGGGAGCAATGTTGTTGATTACTCCCGCCAAAATGTGGGGACGCCCTTTCGGTCAGGTACGAGCACCGACGATTACCCGAGACCTGCCGGCAACACGGGAAAAAGGGGTTTCTGCTTCAATTTCAACAAGGGAAAATGTACCAGGCCTCCGGGATCGTGTAAATTCAAACACGAATGCAGCAATTGCGGGTCGTCCCATCCTGAGTCCTTGTGTAGAGCCAAAACGAGTGAGAATGGGGGGAAGGGAGGCACCAAACAAGCCTAAGATAGGCCGAGGGGCACCTTTACCGACCCCGATTGATACTTTGGCGATGACTCCTTGGCTCAACGAGTACCCAGATCGTACTTCCGCTGGGGTGCTGCGGAACGGTTTTTCATATGGTTTCCGCATCCCGGTGGGGGACTTTCAGGGTACCGGGACGTGCAGAAATCAACTTTCCGTCTTCCAGCATACATCTGTAGTGCAGGGTAAGATCCAGAAAGAGGTTAGCAAGGGAAGGGTCGCCGGGCCGTTTATTGTACCCCCGGTACCGGATTTTGTTTGTTCTCCGTTAGGGGTGGTCCCCAAGAAAGACCCAGGTGAGTTTCGATTAATCCAAAATCTGTCAGCCCCACGGGGTATTTCGGTAAACGATGCAATTGATCCAGAGGTATGTTCGGTGCGGTACGCATCATTTGATGAGGCAGTAGCCATTTTGAATCGCCTGGGGCCCGGGACGTTGATGGCAAAATCGGATATCGAGTCAGCGTTCCGGTTGCTCCCGGTACACCCAGATGACCAGCGTCTTCTGGGATTCATGTTTCAGGGATCATATTATATGGATAGATGTATGCCTATGGGATGCTCTATATCATGTGCATATTTTGAAAAGTTCAGCACTTTTTTACAATGGGTGTTCACGAAGAAAACGGGTTTCCGAAATGTGATGCATTACCTTGATGACTTTCTGTTTCTTGGACCCGCCGGAAATCCCGAATGTGCCCAGGCCTTGGCTGAATTCTGTGTGTTGATGGGTCAATTTGGCGTGCCATTGGCACCAGGTAAAACTGTGGGTCCCACGACTTGCCTCGAGTTTTTGGGGATCGAGTTGGACTCTAGTGAGGGCTGTTTCCGTCTTCCAGCTAGCAAGGTGTCGAAATTCAGGGCAGCCCTGCAAGTATGTTTAAATGCATCTAAGGTTACACTGCATCAGTTGCAACAATTGGTGGGGAAGTTGAACTTTGCCTTGAGGGTGATCCCAATGGCCCGCCCTTTTTCCCGTTCAATTGCCCAAGCGATGGTCGGCCTGAAGGAGGGTCATCATCGCACGAGGTTATCGGCTGAGGTCCGCCAGGACATGCGTATTTGGTTAGCATTTTTGGTGGCATGAGGTGGGGCTGACGAGTAATATTGCTTTCCTTGAACTGTTTCCCATTCTGGTGGCCCTGAGAACCTGGCCCGAAGGGTTCAAAGATCATTCTGTCGTGTTTTGGTCTGACAATATGACCGTGGTAGAATGCATCAATAGTCAGGCAGCCCGTTGTAAACTAATTTTGAGGCTGCTCAAAGAAATTGTCTTACTGTGTATGCAACTGAACGTGATATTCAGGGCAAAACATGTCCCAGGGGTGATGAATCAGGCTGCTGACGCACTATCTCGTTTTCACATGCAGGCTTTCTCGGGTTTCCTTCCCTCAGCGGACCCAGAGCCGGCACCCTTCCCCGAAGCTCTCTGGTCTCTCGGTGCCCCGAACTTCGTCACCTCGTGGGAGAGAGTCTAGCACCCAGGACGAGGAAGGCATATGAAGGGGCGTTTCGGGCCTATTTAGCCTTTTTGGGGACTGAGAGAGGGGGACTTTGGGGTCAGGAGGAGTGGGTAGTACATTTTCTGATGTCCTTACGTAGGGCTGGGAAGTCGGTGGCTACGGCCCAAAGGCATCGTGCCGCCATTTCCTTTGTAGCCAGGGCCCATAACATCCAGGACCCGACAGCGTCTTTTGCAGTACAGAAGGCGCTGCGTGGGTGGCAACGCCTGGAGGGTCGCAGAGTAGATGAGAGACGACCGATAGGTCTGGATAGGTTGTCCCAGTTGCTGGCCACACTCCCTACCACATGCTCGTCTCCTTTCGAGACGTGTTTGTTCCGGGCTGCATTTACGCTGGCATTTCACGGGGCAATGAGGATAAGTGAGCTGGTTGCAAGGAACAAACAGGATGTGGTGGGGGGTTTGTGCCGGGAACACGTTCAGATAAGGGGTGAAACGATGATTGTCTCCTTTGCCAGGTCCAAGACCGACCAGGATGGGATGGGAGACTGCACGATCATTCACAGGATCCCCGGGTCCTCCATGTGTCCGGTACGGTGTTTAGAGGATTATCTAGCACGAAGGGTGGCATCATGGGGGGGGGACATTGTTGAGACACGCAGACGCCACCCCACTGACGAAATTTCAGTTTCAGCGGGTGCTTGCAATGTCTATTACCGCAGCGGGCTTGGACCCGGGCGAATTTGGGACCCATTCCTTTCGAATTGGGGCTGCCACTGAAGCTACAGCCAGGGGTCTTAATGTTGAACAAGTGAAACGAGTGGGGCGGTGGTCCTCCAATTGTTATAAGAGATATGTGCGATTGCACATGTTGTGAAGCCGTAATAATGTACTCACGCTTCTTGTCTTTTGTTTGGTTTTCAGTTGCGCAAGCCTACGAGGCGAGGCGAACTATGAAGTCGACCCAACACCAGGCCAGCGGTCAGACGTCACCGGCTGTGAGACAGGAGGTGTGGGTCGTGGGCCACTCATACGTGAGACGTGCCGCAGACGTATTCAAAGCAGGTGACATGATTCACGTACCTGGGGAATACGGGTTCAGAGTGTCCTTCTACGGAAGGGGCGGTCTCTGTATTGACCAGTTTCAAGCATTCTTTGAGGGTTTGTTAGGGCGGACGAGGTCACCGCCGTCTATAGTCATAGTACATTTAGGGGGCAATGATTTGGTCACCACCGGTAGACGACTTCTCCTAGAGGCAATGCTTTCCACGGTAAGTTGGTTAGCGAGGAAAGTTCCGGGGTGCATAATTGCGTGGTCTCATATGATCCCACGAAAAGTGTGGCGGGGGGCTATCTCGATCCCTGCTTTGAATCATTCTGTTAGAAAACTTAATAACAAAGTGAGTAGGTTGTTTCGTTCCAAGACATTGCATTCGATCTCGCATAGTTGTATTAACGATGACAGTATGTATTTGGGGGATGGTGTGCATTTGTCGAGGGTGGGAAATGAGTTACTCATAGGAGACTTCTTGGCTTGGTTAAAAACGTTGAAACATGACCTTTAGGTAGGAGTTTTGTGGGGGGTCCGGATAGCCGGTCAACTATCCGGACCTGTGGCGGTAAGGTCATGATCGGTGAGCACTAATTAGAAGATCCCTATGAGTGGGCGTCACCCAACACGGATGGGAGCGCTCGGGAGAGGTGGCCATTGGCCCCTCAATGGGGAGGCGGTCCCGTCTAAGGATGGGTCGCCGGAAGTAAAGGAAAGGCGGTCAAGGCCCCTTCCTTTGTAGGAGGGGTTACAGCCCCCTCCTGGTGAATTTCCCGGGGCCAGTGTCATCTGCGACGGCAGATGCTGTAAGTTGTGTGGGGTGGGGGGGAGGTCCACGATACCTTCTAGATACCTCACACGAGTCTTCGAACGACCTTTAAATGGCGTCGAGTCTTAAGTGCCCCCGTCAAGTCAAGGGAAATTGTTAGTAGTTGCACTTGAGGTAAGCCTCTGTGCTGTCGCCCCTCCCAAGTGGGAGGGGTAAGTCTGGTTAGGGATCTTGACACCGGTTATGACCTTGCCGTTGGCCCTTAAACGTTAGGATGTACAATTTCAGTATTTCTAGAGAATGTTTTGTAGGATGCTAGTTCGGCTAGGAGAACCTCTGTATTAGAGAATATGTTAAGGTTAGCCAAACTTCGCAATGTGATAATGAAATTGTACATAACATGAAACGTTTAATGTTTTAATTTTGTTTTAATAAATACGGCCGGGAGGGTCACTCCCTCCCACTTCCAAAAACTTCAAGAACTGTTTCCGGTTTCCCTCCTTTTGGGGATTGTGTTGAGAGGGGGTGGCGGGTATCTCAGCCATATGGATATGGCGTAGTGCACGACTATGGCCAGCTCTGGTCTCAAAGAGGTTATTTGACCTCTGCGGGAACTCCGATCAGGAATGCAAAATTGATCAAAAGATTGATTGATGGCATTCACTTTCCAGATAAGATTTCTGTTGTCAAATGTGGAGCGCACAAAAAGGGAGAAGACTATATAACTAAAGGAAATGCCTTTGCTGATGAAACTGCACGTTACTGTGCGAAAAACAATCTTTCACTTAATCGGGAAAAGGATAATGATCATATCATGAACTCTCTCATGCTAATATCTGTAGTAGAAACATGGCAGGGAGTAAAAGACTTACAAGATGAGGCAAATGATGAGGAGAAAAACACATGGCTCAAAGAAGGTTGCAGACAGCGAGAGGAAGATGAAATTTGGGTTTACAAAGATGGCAGACCTGTTATGCCCAATTGCATGAGTGATGACATGGCACGGATGTACCATGGTCCAGGTCATTTAGGAGGAGACACAATGATTCGACTGTTCAGGGAAACTTGGTATAATCCAAAATGTAGGATTATTGCGGAGTCACTTTGCCAGCCTTGTTTGATCTGCCAACAAATCAATCCAAACAGAAAAACAGTTGTAAGCATGGGAACCATAGGACGGGAGGGTGGTCCTTTTACCAGATTGCAAATGGATTTCATTGACATGCCACCACATAACAAGTTGAGATCCGTCCTTGTTATTGTCTGTCTGTTTTCAAGATGGGTGGAAGCGTTCCCAACTTGTCACAATGACTCAGTTACTGTGGCAAAATTGCTGTTAAGGGAGATCATACCTAGGTACGGATTTCCAGTGACCATTGAAAGTGATCGTGGCACACACTTTGAAAACAGACTGCTTAAATTAATTTGTGAAGCCTTCGGCATAAAGCAGAAGTTGCACTGTGCTTACAGACCAGAAGCATCAGGTGTTGTAGAGCAGATTAATGGTACAATAAAAAACAGAATTTCAAAAATGTGCCTAGCTACAGGAATAAAGTGGACAGACGCACTTCCACTTTTTTTGATGTATTTGAGGAGCACACCAGATAAAAAGACAGGTCTTAGCCCTCATGATATACTCATGGGAAGAGTAATGAGACAGGCTTTTATTCCAATTGGAAAATTGTTAACAATAAATGATAGTGCAATTATGGATTATTGTAAGCAGTTGTCTGATGTGGTAACTTCTGTATTCCATCAGATGGGAACAGATGTGATTTCAAAAGAAAAGGAGCAGGCTCACGATCTATTGCCAGGAGACTGGGTCAGAACAAAGGTTCATCGGAGGAGGAACTGTTTAGTACCCAGGTGGCAAAAAGCAAGACAGGTGATACTAGTCACAACAAATGCTGTTAAATGTAAGGGTCTGAAGAGGTGGGTGCATGCAAGTCACACCATTCGCGTACCACCTCTTGACAACCCTGATGAAGATAGTGACGACACTACAACTGATTCAGACTCAGAAGGAGAAACTGAAGATCCAGATTCTGAAGATCGACAGGAAAGTCGACATCTGGAAAATTCTGATGCGGATCAACCGTCAAATGAAAAAGATCTAGAAATTGTCGTTGTTGATTCAGAAAATGATGAAGATGTTCTAGAAAAAAGAACTGAAAAAGAAACTGTGTCAGAAGAGATTCAAGATCAGGAGAGTATTGAAAAGCAGATTGGAAGCTCTGAAAGCAGGAACGGAAATTCTGGAACTGGGAAGTTAGAAGTAATTCCAGAAGAGGAGGACAAATTGCCAAGTACCAGCTACAGAGATGTAGTTCCTAACGGAGTGAAGCTGCTGAGTAAAGAAGTTCCTAGATACAGTATTGAAATCTCTGAAACTGACTCGGATGAAAGTGATGAAGAGTCTGAAATAAGAAAATTCAGAAAAAGGGCTTGGAAAGCTGAATGTAATGAAATCGAGCCTAAGAAGAAACTCTTGAGAAAAGGTGATGCTTGGCCAAAAGAAGGCTTGAAATTGAAGTTGGTGAACAGATCAAAAGAGCAGATTAATGAAATATCTAGTCAGAAAAGTTAAATAGACAAAAAAGAACAAGCAGCAAAGAAAATTGAAGTAATTAGCAGAAAGAGCAAAAGACCATTGAAGCCAAATCAGAAGTACAAGTCTCCAGAGTGGGCCTACATAATTATCCCACCAGTAGTTGAGGTTAGTAGTAGCAGTCAGGAAGAGTTGGGAGAAAATAGTGACAATGATTAGGTTTAGTTTTCTTTGAGTTGGAGTTTATTTTTGGCATAAGGCTGAAGAAATTGTGTTAGGTGACACAAGGTCGAAGAAATTGTGTTAGCTGGAAACACTTTTATGGACACAAGGTCAAAGAAAAGCTGTTAGAGGGTTACTAAAAAAAATTAAAAAGGGGAGGTATTATTTTAATTACTACTACTAATTTTAAGATTTTGTTTTAAGTAAAAAGAAGTAAAAAAAAAAAGAAAAATGCCTAATACTGACAATTCAAGGTGTGCTATCCTCAGGAGATGTTGTAAAATGTCTTCCATTTGTGTGATTCTAATCATTTTAGTTTGGTTAATCTTAGCAGTCATCTTTCCTCTTGGCATAGACAAAGAGGATTATAAGGTGAACATGACGAGTAAAGCTGAATCTAAACAAGCTGTTCATAATGTTGCAGGCAAAACTAACAGGATTATTGAGCATAAACCAGAGATTCACCAGGACAGATCTGTTGGTGATTTTTCTACTAATTCCTTTTCAAGACTCTTGACAGAGTATGTTAGAGTCATGGATGTCAAAAATTGTTATGTGTGCGTTAAGCTTCCTACTTCGGTTTCTGAAGGGGTCAAGTATAATATGCTTCCTCTTACTTATGGAATAACATGCAGTGTTATATCTAGCTTGTTCCATCAGACAGGTCATCTGGAGTACTATTACTCAGACTTTGATGAAATATTTGCTAACTTGAAGGTTGTACATAGTCTTAACAAAGTTAGACCTGCCAAACAGATGAGGGAATTCTTTCTGGTAACTAATGAACTCACCTATGAGTATGCTTACAAAAATAATTTAACCTGCAAAATGAGAGATGAAGAAAGATCTTTGCTCAAGTTGGTTGAGGAAAGGAGGGCGATTTACAAAAGAAATTAGATGCTGAAACAGACTAAATCCAAGTTTTGGCAGCTCGAGGACGAGAAGCTTAATGGTGAAAATAGATTTGCTGCCATTCACATAGATGATCCAGTTAGTGGGAAATTCTGCATTAGAAGAGACAACACGCTTTACGACAATTATTTTGTTGGTGCAAGCCAGTGTGAGGACACTTATCGAATTGTAGGGGGTTGGGGATTTAAAGGTGGTAAGGACCCAATTTTCCCTGGAATTTATTTTGTCTGTGGGAACAAGGCATATTTTAGTCTCCCGGACCACTGGTATGGTACATGTTACCTTGGTCTAGTCTTTCCTAAAATTTTCCATGTGGACAGAAATGGGGAAGGTTCATTTGAAATTGGCAAACACCTGAATAGGTACAAAAGAGAAAGCTTCTCTGAGATTATGGGAGATATTTTTGGTGCAAAAATTCCTATGGTGGGAATAACTCTGAATGCAATCAAAACCAGAAAGGTTTCCACAATTGTTGACAGATTGTCCACTGATACAGCAAGTGGTTTCCAATTGGTCAATGCTGAGCTCATTGCCACCAGAAGCATGGTTATGCAGAACAGGCTTGCTTTAGACATTCTCCTAGCAAAAGAGGGAGGAGTCTGTGGGATTTTGCACGTTCAACATTGCTGCACGTATATCCCAGATAAAATTCAGAATATAGAATTGCTGATAAAGAATATCACTGAATTTCACTCAGAAATAGAACCCATGGAAAGTGACAATTTCTCAGAACGTTTGGCTAAAAGATTTGGAGCAATCAGGGAATGGTTTGCTGGAATTGGCAGTTCAATCATTGGCAAAGTGCTTTATCCTGTAATGATCATTGTTATAGTGAAACTTTTGTTAAAAATCGGTTGCATGATTCACAAGAGAAAGAAGCATGTGAGGGAAAAGAAGAGGATTTACAAACTCAGAAAAGCTCAGGAGAAAGAGATAGAAATGGAAGAATTTCGCAGGGCTCAATATGAGAGCTCCAGACAAACTGATGAAACAGGAGTTTAGATTTACTAACACAGAGAGAGATCATTATATGACATTTCTAAAAAGTAAAATTTTTGGATTAAAAATTTGGCTTTTGTTTGGTAATTTAGAAATCACCAGATGAGGGAGTTGATGAAGCAGACTTTAGAAATAAGTTTAGAATTTGTTCGCAGATTTAAACTCCCATAATTTATAATACATTAACGAGTGTTGCATGTTTTTGTATTAATTCAACCTAGAATAATATGCACCCTCACGAACATGTGGGTCTAATAATATGTGCTCTTGTCGCATTTGTCACTACGTTTAAATAATATATTAACTTTGTCTTTTGTTTTGTCAGACATTAACTGCGGCTGTTTAAAATAATAGCATGTGCATTTTCTTAAATGTGCTCTTGTTTATGTTGTGTCTTTCATGTGACAGTGTTTTGTTCGTCTTTTGTGCATTAAGCTAGGTAACATAAACTAATGGGTTAACATTAGTGAAGGGGGTGGGTAACAGAATTATCATTACTCGAATTAATTGATGTCTTGTGTTTCCTTGCATACTAGAGTCTAGCTAAAAAGAGGCCTGTGGCCTATTTCTAAAATGGATGTCCGAAGTCCTGTCGAGTTGGGCCTTGCACAGCAGAGAATGAAAGAAAACATTTTCTTCATAATTCTTTGAAAAACAAACTTGCGGAAGCTAAGCTGTGCTGAATGTTGAGATAATCATTGTATAACTTTCAATGCCAGGGACAGGACATAGAGGTGGAAAAGCTTGAGCAGAGGAAGCAACAAACTGTTTCATTAAATGTTGCAAACCTCGGAAGAGTTTGTGACACATGTAGACAAAGGACAATGCCGCTCTTAAGGAATATAGTTTTTGCAATGGGAAAGGCGAATGACTTCATGGACTGACATTTCTCGACCAATCACGCTTCGAATTGGTCTTCGTTTTGTATTCTTTTAGTTAATCTTAGATATAGGAAAGGTATAAAAATTGCCCCCTTTGAAAGAGCTCTGTTGTCTCGTTCCTGTGCTCCAGAGATGCTGTCGGACTTTTGACTCACGTAAGATCTTTTCGAACTTATGCTTTTCCCTTTAGGTTTCTTTAGACAAGTTAGGGAAATAGGGTTTAGGGAATGAGCTCTTAAATGTTTAAGCATTTCTCATGCTGATTTGATTTAAACTGACCGTCTAATGTGCCTTTCTAATTAAATAATGCTGTTGCTTAATAAAATGCTAATAAAGAATTAAATTCTTAAATGCTCTTTGCTCGATAAATAAAGTTAATAAAATAGATTTTGAAATGACAAGCTGGTCTTGTTTGTTTCGTTTGAGTTACCATTAGTTAATCCATTGCCTATGATTTTGACTTAATTAAATGTTTATGAAAGTGTTTGATTAATTAGGTCATATGATTCAGTTGGTCAATTCATGTCTCAATCATCTATGGGCCTAGTGATAGATTTATGAATAATGGTGAGTATTGTGGTGTAGAGTAGTACATATGAGACTGAATTCCCTTTGGCCCGCTGGATCAATGGCTCTGAACGAAGCCTGCTTGGTTGGGGTCTATGAGTCTGGGCAGTATCGAGCTCACACAGGTAGCAAGTATCCCAGTGAAGAGTTTGAAGTCGCCATTAAGAAGAGATATCGGTCTATACGATACACAGTGGCGTCTTTGTCCTTCTTCAGAATAACAACGATAGAGGATGATAGCATCGAGGAGGGAATCGCAGAGGCATCGCCAAAAGTGTTAAACAAACCAGTAAGGATGGGAGCGTTGAAGGGGCAGAATGTTTTATAAATTATTGCCAGTAACCAGTCCGGGCTGGGGTATTTTAGCAATTACAGGTGGGCAATCGTGGATATAACCTCCTAAATGCAAATGGGGCGATCCAGGTCAGTGGCTTGCTCCAAGGTGAGTTTGGGAGTGAACCTCTTGTGGAGATAGCAGGATGGGGCCTCGACAGATAGCTGTTGAGCCATGTAAAGATTCTCGTAAAAGGTGCTGAATGCTCCAACTATATGGGAGTCCTCTCTGCACTCTTCCTCAGTTGAGTTTAGCACTACCGGGACACCCGCTGTCTGGTGCCGTACACGCAACCTATTGGCTAGGAGATGCCCACAACTGTCACCCCTGACATAATAAATCTGAAATTAATCGAAGAGCTGTATATTCTGCCATGTCTAAGTTGATGATAGCTAATTGCGAATGTGCCACTTCGAGTTGTCACCATGCCCCGGCAGCCCCAGTGTACTTATGAGTACGCTCAAGTTCAAGGACCTGGCGAGATAGTTGTTCCCTTTTATCTTTGCTGATATTATTATCCACCGAAGAGATCGTGATAAATGCTCCCCTGAGGATGGCCTTCAGGGCCTCCCATAGAGTAGCAACAGAGACACCCAGGGTGTCATTAAATGCTAAAACTTCTTCCAGCTTTTTAGTAATATGTTGCACGACATCAGGGCAATGCAAAAGGATTTTGTGCAAGCACCAAAATTTAAGGGATGGGCGAGTTAGTTGAATGTCTAACGTGATCGTCACCGCAGCATGACCCAAAAGAGAGAGAGGTTCTATTTGAGTAGTCGTGGTGAGAGCAAGAACCTCCCGCAAGCCCAAAAAGTTATCAATTCTGGCGTAGGTTTTGTGGGCATATAAATAAAAGGTGACGTCTCTTGTGTGGGAGTGAAGTGTCTGCCAGATATCAACCATGCCCATCTCCCGTAACCATTAGGCCCCACCTCGGGAGGAAGCCTTAGATTGTTCCTTAAGCTGGGCCGATCAATCCAAGTCAGTGTCGAAAGCCAAATGAAGGTCTCCCGCCAACAAAAGGCTGCGATCCGCCGATCCTGATAGCTCCATCACAGCACAGCGTATGAAACCTTCCTGGCCATCAGTAGGAACTTAGATCGTGCATAGGATTATGCTGTGGGAACCCACTATGACAGAGTATGTTAATAATCTTCCCCTAATTTTGGCCTGCTTAGGACAGATAAAGGTACTGGAGACAAGAAGGGCTACGCCAGATGTTTTGGAGGGGAGAGAAGAAAAATATTGGTGAATAAATACCTTAGAATTTAGCCTATGGATATCGCTAGTGAAGAGATGTGTGCTCCGGAATGTTCGAAATAGGAAAATATGGCTTCGCCTTTTAGTGGGGTTGGTCAGGCCCTTCACGGTAAGGATAAGGATTTTAAGTTTCGTTATCAGCTAAGTGGGAGTACGGAAGGGTAACCCGTCTGCCTGTGTGGTAACCCCGAAGTTGGAGACTTATCTTCTAGCACGAGTACAGCAGTATTAATGGAATCAGAAACTCAAGCACTCACATGGTGTTACAACAGTTAAAAATCCAAACATTCAGGATTTTGAGTGAGGAGAGAAACAATTTATTAACATATTGTATAATCTTGTGCACTTCTGTACATTCCACTCATTACAGATTCTTGCTTTGAAAACAGCTGACACATGTTTTGCCACTTTGTGACTTTTTCAAGGCTTTAAAGGGGAAAAAACACTATAAATGTATATTTAACCAGGTCCAGAAAGTGTCTTTAAAGGTCAATAGCAAAAAGCATAGGGGAACAAGAGGAGTACAGCAGTGTAGGTCCAGGAGGGCAAAGGCCACATGGGTAAGACCGAGAGTGTGGAGGGGAAAATCAAACAACCCCTTATGAAACAAATCAACAAAACCAGAAAAATTCAAACAGAATCAAGGTCCAGGGCAGGATGCCCTACCTGTAGAAAGAGATAAGGGGGTTAAAGAGACCGGTGTTCCCTGCCCCACCCAAGCCTGGGCCCACCCCAGCACAAGCATTAGAGAGAAGAGAACAAGAGGAGCAGTGGTAGGGCAGTAGTAAATAAGTGCTGCCGGCTTAATTTCAATGATAAGTTCGCAGGGTCCTCTATGAGCGACGCCAGGACCGCTCTCTGCCCACCGTCTCTGGATCCAGATGCAGCCCAAAGCTGATCGCTTGACAGTTCTCCACCTGTAGGTGCCCTCTTGTCTCCTCGAGCAGACTGAGAGCAATTAGGAGAGTCTGTCTTGATGTCGAGGAGCCTGCATGCTTCCTCCATCGATCTGAGTTGGCAAAGTTCCCCCTGGAACCGGAAGATCAACAAAAATGCGTGCCCCATGAATAAGACACACCAATGGATCGAAGGTGAGCAGTGACCGGGCAGAAGAATTTGCATTCCAGTAAAGTGGATGAAGGGAGGTCATGGTAAAGCGCTGCCGTGTGGCCTTGGAAATGAAGCGGTTACTTACCATGGGCCATTTGTGGGATGCGTTCCTTCAGTGGGTGTTTGTGGATGCATGTGAAGATGTCTACAGGTGTCTAGGTGGATCTCCTGGGACTCACAAGGTGGGTGCGCTATAGCTTGATCTCAAATTCTGGTGGCTCATCAAGTATCATGCGAAAGAGGCCAGCTACAAATGTAGTAATGTTGGAGTCTTCTGCGCAAGGATGGATGTTATTGTGGCCGGTCCTGTTCTCCAATTCCTCTGCATGGGCCTGTAGGTCAAGGTGTTGGTCATGGAGTCTGAGAACATCTTGCTGGAGCCACTCAGTGTCCTCCTTACTGCTCGCCCCCAGGTCCTCACGTGTAGAAACCCTGTCTCCAAGAGCATCAATATTTCAGTGAGCCTCTTTGATATCATTTAAAAGGTCCTTTTTCGTGACTTGGAGGTCCTTGCATAGTGACGTGAACAGGGCCTTGATGAAGGAGTGGCTCATTAGGGCCTCCGGTCTGTCGGGCTCCGCTGTATCCACTGTGCTCAAGGTCATTGCAGGGCTGTCTGCCTGAGAGCCAGGGTTCTTTAATAACATGCCCTTCACTGACCAGTCCTTTTTCCCACTCCCTGTGGCCATGGTGCTAGACACAGCGATGTAGGGCTGGCATGGGTAACGTGGAAGTGCTTGTAATCCTAGTGATAGTGCTCAATTTACAGGTCTCTGAATGGGGAGAATGGTCCCACTGATATGCAGCTCCAGGGGTCCACGGTCCATCCCCCCCATGGTCGATAGACTCTGAGCACAGGGATAAGGGAGAATTGCGGTATAGCGGTTAGAATGAGGGCAGGGCTGCCCACTCAGGAAATTGTAGTGTCCTCCGGCCAGGTAGCGGTGCAGTCAACCCGTGTTAGGAGGACGCTGTTTAGCGCCAGTGTTTGTCGTCACGCCCGGGTATAAAATAAAGAGGCGAGGCCTAGCTCCTGCAGTTGGGACCACGTGATTGAAAGTAAAAGCTGTGCCCTTCACTTAATTGCAGCTGCGGCGCTAAGCAATACCCACGCGCTAGCAGCAACATTACACTGGCGACGAGGCGGAAATGAACCTACGTACACTGCTGTATGCACTCTATCCCCAGCAGTGGTGTGGAGCCCTAGAAGGGGCTATATCGCCACAGGGGTGCTGGCACTTCTGCAGAGGCACGACTACTGAGCCGAGAAAGTAGGCCGAACACCTGCTGCGGAGAGTAACTGCGACGGCGTGGACATGGCGTCGATCGCGGCCATTGAGCCGTTCACTGTTGATGGCACCGCTTCCTCCCTCGCCCTGCGGTGGAAGGACTGGACGGACCGGCTCCAGATATACTTTGAAGGGGCAGGCATCGCCTGAGATAGACGCAGGGCCCTATTGTTGCATTTAGGGGGCAAAGACATTCCCCGCATCTACACAACTTTGGCGGAGGCCACGCCCAAAACCTACGTGACGCTGCTAAATGCCCTAAACGCACATTTCGAACCAATGGCGAGTAGAGACTAGGAGAGATTTATTTTTCGCCAGGCCAAACAAGAAGCGGAGGAGTCATTGGATGCATTCCATGGGTGACTAAAAGAACTGGCTAGCACATGCGGATTTAGGGACGAACAGGAAGAAATCCGTGGGCAGATAATCCAAGGATGCTATTCATCCAAACTTAGGGTGAATATCCTACAGGAGGATGGAAACCCGTTGGCCGACATCCTCACCCTAGGCCGATCGAAAGAACTGTCGCAAGCCAGGGCGTCCCACATGGAAGCGGCCCTCCACCGTCCCATCAAGACAGAGCAGGCAAATGCAGTAGAAGCTGTGAACGTAGTAAGGCCTAAGGCGCGCCAAGCCCCAGGGAGGAGAACGCAGGAGAAGAAAAAGGAGTGCGGATGGTGCAGAGTCACGCCCCACCGCAACCAGGACTGCCCAGCGAGAGGAAAGAGGTGCAGCTCCTGCGGATGGATGAATCACTTCGCGGTGGTCTGCCGTTCCACGAAATCGCGGAAAGAAGCAGCACAGGCGGTAGCGGAAACACACGACAGTGAAGACATAGATGACGACACAGGAGACTACCCAGTCCACTACATCTTTGCAATCGACCAACCACGAAAGAAGAGGCGACGACTCCCAAAGTTCAGGATCAAAATCCACCAGCAGGATGTGAGAGCTACCATAGACACTGGGGCCTCGATTAAACTTATGGCGACAAATGTATACAATCAGTTAAACCCGCGCCCGCCATTGCAGGAGGCCAGAATCAGGGTGTTCGCGTACGGACAAAAGAAGCCCATCCCACTCCGGGGATGCTTCAAGACCGAGCTAAAGCACAGGGAATTCAAGATCCCAACCACAGTATATGTGACCCAGGAGGGTAGCGGAATGCTTTTGAGCGGGCAGTCAGCAGAGGAGCTTAAGCTAAATTCTTTTGCCATGGTGGTACAGGAAGAAGAACTCGAGGTCATCATGGAAGAGTTTGAAGATGTCTTCAAGGGCATTGGATGCCTCAAAGGGAAGGAAGTCTCTCCATATCGACCCGTCAGTTCAACCAGTGGCGCTGACGCACCGGCGGATTGCGTTCCATCTGCGGAAGAAGGTGGAGGAAGAACTGGAAGCACTAGAGAGACAAGGTATCATCGAGAAGGTCAGTGGGCTCACACCCTGGGTGTCCCCAATCGTAGTGGCACGGAAACCGAAACAACCAGGACAGGTCCGCATCTGCGTTGACATGCGCCTCCCTAACGCAGCGGTAAAGAGAGAACGTCACCTAACCCCCACCATTGATGACATCTTGGGGGAGCTAAACGGGGCGAAATGGTTTTCGAAGATGGACCTACGATCGGGCTATCACCAACTGCCACTACACCCTGACTCTAGATACATCACTACCTTCTCAACACACGTCGGTCTCCAGAGATATTGACGCTTTAATTTCGGAATCTCGAGCGCTGCGGAGGTGTTCCAGAACACCATCCGCGAGGTTCTTAGTGGAATCACGAGAGTCCTGAATGTGAGTGACGACCTGTTAATATATGCTTCATCGATGGAAGAACACCACTGCCGACTTCGCAAGGTCCTCCAAAGGATCAAGGAACCCGGGCTGACCCTCCACCGAGAAAAATGTCAGTTCTTGAGAAACAAGATCAGTTTCTTCGGCTACACCTTTTCTGACAAAGGAGTGGCCCTGGACCCCGACAAGGTAAAGGATGTCCAAGAAGCCCCAGCACCATCCAACATCTCAGAAGTCAGGAGCTTCCTGGGGATGGTAAACTTCTGCGGGCGTTTCGTCCCAGACCTGTCCAACCTCACGAAGCCCCTCAGAGAACTCACCAAATCCACCACCACGTGGCAATGCTGCCCAGAACAGGAGCAAGCTTTTAAAGACACCAAAGCAGCCCTGTCGGCAGACACTACACTCATATTTTGAACCAGCCCGAACCACCAATGTCGCGGTGGACGCCAGCCCCTCTAGCCTTGTAGCAGTGCTTACCCAGCTACAGGGCAACGGAGAGTGGGCCCAGATCGCCTACGCGAGTCGCTCACTGACGGACACGGAACAGAGATACTCGCAAATCGAGCGAGAGGCGATTGCTATTCACTGGGCCTGCCGTCACTTCCATGTCTATATGTATGGCCACCCATTTATCGTATCCACGGATCAAAAACCTCTCGTTCCCTTATTCCAGGGGTCAGGGTCCAAACCCCCCCCAAGGATTGAAAAGTGGATCCTCCAGCAGCAAGGGTACGACTACCGAGTGGAATACAAACCCGGGCCCTCTAATCCAGCGGACTATCTATCACGCCATCAGAGGGCCGCCACTAGAGCGGAAGAAGAGGACGCCGAGGACACGGAAGAATATGTCCGGCTGGTGTCCGAGAGGTCGCGGCCGCTCCCCATGAGCCTACAAACGATTGTGGAAGCCGCCTGGACAGATGAGTGTCTGCAACTAGCCATAGGAGCAGTCCAATCTAACACCTGGCGCCATAAACAATCCACCAGGACCAGGCGGACACCGCAAGCAAGAGCTGTCCGGGAGGCCGTCATGAAGGTGAAAGACGAGCTGTCGGTAGACAACAGTGGTTGTCTTCTCAGAGGCCCTCGATTGGTGATCCCCTCGAGCCTTGCCCAACAAGCGGTTGACCTCGCGCACCGTGGACACCAGGGTATTGTGAAGACGAAGAGCCGATTAAGGGTGAAAGTATGGTTCCCAAGAATGGATAACCTAGTGGAACTCACGGTCAGGTCGTGCTCATGGTGCCAAGTGTCGGGCCAGCCAGACCGGCCCCACCCTGTCATTACAGAAGATAACCCGCAACGGCCATGGGAATGTGTCAGCGTGGACTTCGGACACCTCCCCGATGGGAGATATGCACTAGTTATCATTGATGACTACAGGAAGTATCCAGAGGTCGAGATTGTGGGGAGCCAGACAGCTACGGAGGTAATCACCAAACTCGAGAAAACCATCGCGACCCATGGCATTTTTGAAGTGGTGAAAATGGACAATGGCCCACCTTTCCACGGCCAAGACTTTGCAGATTACCTCAAGGCATGGGGTATCCAACATCGGAAAGTGACCCCCCGCTGGCCCCAAGCTAATGGGGAAGTAGAAAGATTCATGGGTACACTCAACAAGGTAATACGCATTGCGCATGCGGATGAGGCACCCCTTGAAAGAGCCATATACAGCTTTCTGAGGGAGTATCGGCTGACACCCCATCTCACGACCGAAGCAGCTCCAGGGCCGGCAAGCATGGGCCGAGTAGTACGAGACACCCTCCCCCATCACCCGAGCTGGACCCCGTTGCGAATTGACGCCAGAAGGGTATTAGCTAACCGAACCAATTCCAATGACCAAGCCAGCTCCAGCCGACGAGCCAGAGTGTCGGACATCGACAGAGGGGACAGAGTTTATGTTAAGGACCGATATCACGGAAGCAAATTCCGGCTCCCATTTGAACACCAACCCTGGACTGTCACTTGCCACTCTGGCACATTGATAACGGCCCGAAGATGAGCTGAGGAAATTACCCGCAATATCTCTTTCTTCAAGAGAGTACATGCTGGAACTAGGGATCGATCTCCAGTGGACAACTTGGGCGCCAGCCCTAACAATCGACCGGAAGAAGTTGACCCGGATGATGACCAAGGGGTAACCGTCGAGGGGACCTCCGATGCGTTCACCCAGAGTACCCCTGAGGGATCAGGAATGCCCAACAGAATCCAGCCAAGGCCTCGGGAGGAGGAGGACCCACATGATCTGACTCCATCGCTGCCCTCCTCCCGGGGAGAACACTCTGGGTATGATCTGAGACACAACCCGATACCATTCTCCCGCCTGGCAGGTTTTCTAGTATGATGGACTATGGGCTAGACTCTTCCACGAACTGGTAACAGATCTACGCTATTGTTTTGTTAATTGATTATTGTTTAATAAAGTTTGGAAGGAATATAGTGTCCTCCGGCCGGGTAGAGGTGCAGTCTACCCGCGTTAGGAGGACGCTGTTTAGCGCTAGCGTGTGTCGTCACGCGCCGGCTATAAAATAAAGAGGCGGGCCAGGCTCCAGCAGTTGGGACCACACGAGTGAAAGTAAAAGCTGTGTCCTTCGCTTAATTGCAGCTGCGGTGCTAAGCAATACCCACGCGCTAGCAGCAACATTACAGTAATGATTGCATGGAAGGGAGTTTGCAGGATTCTAGCACCCCTACCCTCCTACGCCCCGATTCGTGGAATCCAGAGATCACCACCACATAGTTGGGCATCTCAGTGGTCTCAGCGCATAGCAGACTCTGGTGTTCATACACCCTAAACACCTGCCGCTAGCACCGGGACCCGGTCCCAGCCTAAGTTCAGTACCACAGTCCAGGTGGGGGACGGGAGCAATAGTGGAGCAAAAGGCACTTATCTGTCATATGTCTGGGCAGTTGGTGGGCGTGTCAGGTCCTTGATGCTGATCGGAGCCTGCTGTGGCCTCTAGGAGCCACATCAATCGGGGATGCCTCCGCAGTATATGCCGCCCGGTGTGTTGTTGCGTTCCAGGCAGTGGACGATTGCACTTCAGACATGGCCGGAAGAAGGCTGACCCCACCACCCAGAGAACTTTGACAAGCCCTCGAGGTCCGAGTGAGCAATGCGGCTCTCAGGTGTTTCAGTGGGCCGAGAGTGCCCCAGCCTGTGCCATGGTCCAAGCCCAGCCGCCTCTGCCCGCTTTATCAGGCCCTCGTCCCGGTGCAAGGACGATCGGGCCGCAACTTGTTGTGCTCTCCCGGGGTTGACTATGGTGTGCTGGTAATGAAGCAGGTGGCACAGACCTGCGCGCCCCCAGCACTCTCTGGACGCGGTCCCTCCCCCTCTGCAGGTCTGGTCCACCGGGTCGGATAGCCAAGCCCACACGTCATCTGCTCCGCAGCCGTGCCAGGCCCAGTCTCGTGGCCATGACACTGGTGGACCCCTCAGCAGGAGCGGTACTCGGGGCAAGCTCTTGCCGGACCCCCACCTTGGCTTTAAAAGGCTTCATGGTGTGCGAGCCCAGAGCCTCGATGATGATCCGAGAGACAGAAAAACACGTCTTAGCCGTCCGCCATCTTGACCACGCCCCCACTTCTATTTTTAGGTCTTGTATCATGACCTAGACATAATTTAGATGGAAAAAGTGTGCACTATAAATAAGCACACTATGGACTACACATTTGATCCATAAATTCAGGAATATTCTTTTCTTTTATTTTGTTTAACTAATTTATTGCATTTTTTTTAATTTCATGCATTTGAATAGGCAATCATATGCACATGTACATTGGTGAAACAAATCATATAGCATACAATATCATCCTGACATTTGCAGACTTGGGAGTCGGTATGCATAGCGTACAAGGTGCCTAAGCAAACGGAGTATTAACTGTAAAACTCAAAAATAAATAAATAAATAAATGTAAAGTCCCATTGGTTTGACATAAGACAACTTCTAGTGTTAGCTGTGATGCATCGCCGCCGTCTTCGATCCGCCCGCCCCCTCCCCCCACTGCTCCTTAATTGTATATTGCCTGTGTGTAATGCCATACCTTACTGCTTGAATGATCTAGCTGTGGCTTGGATGTATGCATGAGGTGCACAATGTTTAAGGCCCTGCAGGTTCATATGTTAACAACCTCCCGTGGCGATGTCTGTTTTATTCTGTTGTCAGCTGACTCTGGCGTCCCACCCGCACCAGAGGAAGCACCCTGTGGTTCCGTATACTCCTGCCAGGAGCCACGGAAGTCTGCCATGCTGCCGCCAGCGGCAGTGCGTGCTGCCCCATTGTAACTTCGTGATGAAGCGCCATGCTTTCCGCCTGCACCCAGCTTAGTAAGGATTGGAATCAGGCCTTCACAGCTGGTGGTTGAGGGGACTTCAATGCCTGGTGAGTAGCCGCTTGGCCACGATGAGTCCCAGGTCTAACATCGCGTTGTGACCTTATGGTTTTTAGACCTTTGGTAGAGTCCCAGAAGACATACCTCCCAGGTCCACTTCAACGTGCGCTCTGTGCACTAGGCTAAGTTCTTAGTGACCATTTCCCAGTAAGTCACAATAACAGTGCAAGTCCACAACATGTTTAAGTAGTCTCCTCCCACTAGCCCACACCTGGGGCATTGGGCATCGTTGCAGGCAAAGTATCAATTGATTTTGGCTGGTGTCAGTTAGGCTCTGTGCATTATGAAATATTGGAGGAGGCAGAATCTGGCGTTCTGAGGAATGCATGTGGGTCCTTCTAATATGGCCCCCCCCATTCACTCTGCTGTAGATCTGTGTCCCAGTGCGCCCTAAGTGATGTCAGTGGAGGTACTGTGTGCGCATGTAGGGATTCTGCCAACCACTTGGGAGGTGCCTTCCTGTGCCTAGTTTGTGTAAATATTGGAGTGTTAAAGTGTTGCAGGCTCTTGCGCTATGTTTCTCCATAAATCACGTAGCGCCCACGTCAGTGCAGCATGCAGAAGGAATTGGCCCTGCAGCAGGTTGAATTCTTCGATAAGTATATCGAATGGCATCAACTGCTTATCTCGATATAAGTCCCCTAGGGTTTGGATTCCCGCCTTCTCCCATAAGTGGAGTTCTGCTCCGGGGGTTGTTCGGCGTTGTCTAAGTATGCCAAGCACTGGTAGACATGGTGCGTGTGGGGTGACTGCTCTTGTGATTCTTAGGCTGCGGCGATAACAGGCGTAGGCTACTCTCATCAACAGCTGGGCGGGTGATGCTCCTGCCCTGCCGGGATGAAATAGTGTTACTATTTGGGGGGTCGGTGCAGCCCGGTTGTTGTGTATCAGTGTCCAGGAGATACCGGCTGCTGAACCATCGGGCCACCCACTGTAACTTTGCTGCCAGGTAGGTAGTAATGCTCCATGTCAGGCACAGCCAGGCCGTCGCGGTTAGTTGGGAGATATAGTTTGGCTAGTGCTACCCTGCAACGCATTCCATGCCATATAAACTGTTGCATGACTCGCTCGAGCATGCGGAAGAATGCTGGCCTGACATAAAGGGGTAAGCTTGTGAAGTGATAAAGGAGCCTGTGGAGTACCACCATTTTCAGGAGCGCAATGGGGACCATGACAGCTAATGGAAGGGTGCGCCAGAATGCCATTTGTGACCTAACTGCTGTAGTGGCACGCGTGAGGTTAACCTTCAATAGGTACATTGGTTCCCTATAGATGCGGATCCCAAGGTATCGGAACGCTGTCTGCTGCCAGCGTACCAACGTATTGTTAATCAACAGCATTGGGTAGGGGGTTGAATCGGTAAAGGGGTACAGGCAAGATTTCTCTCAGTTTACTCAAAGTCCTGATAGGGAGGCGAAGTCCAGCAGAGCTTTCTCTATTGTTCTGCACTGTGACTTGACATCTTGAAGATATATTAACAGGTCATCTGCATATAGAGAGACCGTATGTGTACCTTCTCCTAAGGGTATACCCCACTCTTCCTGTATCCTGCACAGGGATTCAGCTAGCGGCTAAATGGCCATGGCGAACAATAAGGGGGAGAGCCGGCAGCCCTGTTGTGTGCTGTGTTCCATTGGAATATTCTGAGATATGTATGGGCCTGTCTTAACTTTGGCAGTAGGTTGAATATAAAGCGATTTGGCGACTCTTAGGAAGTTGGTGCCTAGTTCGTACTTGTGAAAAGCAGCAAATATAAAAGTCCCGCTCCAGTGTGTCAAATGCTTTCTCCAAGTCAAGTACTAGATAATGTTGGGCGAATGCGCCCAACATTCCTTCGAGTAGTGAGCTACTCTAAAGAAGCGTCTCAGATTTAGTGATGTGCAGCGTGTGGGTACAAACTCATTTTGGTCAGTGTGTACCAGATGCGATACCAATGGGGCCAGCTGGCTTGCCAGTATTTTGGCTAGTATCTTATAGTCTGTATTCAATAAAGCTAACGGACTATTCAAGCCTATAATTTCAGCATTTCTGTCGGGCTTAGGCAACGATACGAGTAGGCATTCGCTGAGCGTCTCTGGTAATATGGATGCTTCCTGTGAGCTGCGGTATAGCAAGAGTAATTGTGGGGTAGAGCTGACTGGTATGCTTTGTAGTATGCGGCTGGTAGTCCGTCTGGTCCCGGGGCGTAATCGGTGGCCAGTGCCTTTATCGCCTGTTGTACCTCTAGGGGGGTCTCTGCTCCACAGATACGCAAGTCATAGTGAGCGGGGGGATGAAGGATTCTAGTGCTGTCGGTGCTACGCCAATTACTGACTTATACACTCTGGTGTAGTGGGCGGTGAACTCACAGTGAATGTCATATTGGCGAGTCAGCAGCTGCCCTGACCAGGATTGCAACTGCAGTATCGGTTGTTGTGTGTGTTCTTGCCTGATAAATCGCAGTAGGAACCTGCCTGCCCTCTCTGCTGCCACATGCCTGCACGCTGCGTGTACTGCAAATTTTAAGCAGAGCAGTCGCTCCATCACCTCAGCG